>NC_058403.1:69585780-69638271 GCF_002201575.2 Neomonachus schauinslandi | reverse complement strand
GGGGGGGGAGGTCATAGAATGGTGGCACCCAGGGCTGGCCGCATGGGCATGTGACCGGTACCGTGGCAAAGGGCCCTGTGCTCAAACTGGCCCCACACTTGCTTTAAGGCTCTGCTGTTGCCAAAACTCTTTTAAGATTTTTTTTTTTTTTAATTTGAGAGAGGGAATGAGAGAGAGCACATGAGAGGGGGGAGGGTCAGGGGGAGAAACAGACTCCCTGCGGAGCAGGGAGCCCGATGCGGGACTCGATCCAGGGACTCCAGGATCATGACCTGAGCCGAAGGCAGTCGCTTAACCGACTGAGCCACCCAGGTGTCCCTGAGTTAGTGTTTTTGTATTTTTGGATAAATACCCAGTAGTGGTGATTCCTGAATCACAGGGTTGTTCTATTTTTAATTTTTTTTTAAAGATTTTATTTATTTGAGAGAGAATGAGATAGAGAGAGAGAGCATGAGAGGGGGGAGGGTCAGAGGGAGAAGCAGACCCCCCGCCGAGCAGGGAGCCCGACGCGGGACTCGATCCAGGGACTCCAGGATCATGACCTGAGCCGAAGGCAGTCGCTTAACCAACTGAGCCACCCAGGCGCCCTGTTGCCAAAACTTTTAAGATTTTTTTTTTTTTTTACAAGGGGCGCTGCAAGTTACATAGCTCGTGCTGGTGGCCCCTTTCCCACGGTCGCCCTGGAGAACTGTTCCTTAGGGAAGGACTGGTAAGACGGCAGCGTGCCCAGATGCCTCTGCCGCGTCTGAAGCCCCCCATCTGGAACGAGCACGGCACGTCTCCCACTGCGCGCTGCCTTCTTTCGGAGCCGCTAGCCTGCGCGGGCCGGTCCGCAGCCGGAGCCCACACTCCCGGGGGGAAGCGCCCGGCGTCCCGGCCGCAGGGGACCCCGCACGCGGTAGGTGCTCGCGAAGGCGTCGCTGGAGTAACTACCGAGGACTTCAAGCCAAGTCGGTGTCTTAGCGGCAAAGGAAAACAAAACAGAGGACTCCTGATTATAGAGCCAGGTTTTGTCAGGCAAGTGTGTGGGCAACAGGCAAGAGCAGAGGAGGTCCGTGGCGGAACTTCCCCATCGTTGTGTCTCGGGCGAGGCCTGGATATTATCAAACGCCTGCTGTTTCCGGGCGCTGCGCTGGGGGCCCCAACCCACCATCGATCTACTCAAGACGGCCTCGCAAGGCCTGGGAGCTCGCCCAACGCTGCGTGCGGACAAGCCGAAGACTGCGGGTTTGCCCGCGGGTCTGTTTGACTTCAAGGGCCTCTTTACTGGCGCTCTGATCCTGGGGAAGGGTCGGAGATCAGCAACTTAGTGAAGGAGGATAGCTGCTGCTGCTTTTTTTTTTTTTTTTTTTTTTAAGATTTTACTTATTTATTTGTCAGAGAGAGAGAGCGCGCTCACAAGCAGGGGGAGCGGCAGGCAGAGGGAGAAGCAGGCTCCCCGCCGAGCCATGCTTCCCCGAGGATAGCTTCTTATATGGAGCAAACAGTTCAGGACCAAAAGGCTAAGGAGTGTCTGCCTTAGAGCCTGGGGTATCTTTTTTTTTTTTAAAGATTTTATTTATTTATTTGAGAGAGAGAATGAGAGGGAGGAGGGTCAGAGGGAGAAACAGACTCCCTGCCGCGCAGGGAGCCCGACGCGGGACTCGATCCCGGGACTCCAGGATCATGACCTGAGCCGAAGGCAGTCGCTTAACCAACTGAGCCACCCAGGCGCCAGAGCCTGGGGTATCTTGACCAGATGGACTCCGGCAAAGCGTGATGTGCAAAGCAGGACACTCTCCTTCCCGGTCTGCCGTGTGGGAGAAACCAGGGCATTTACCTCAGGCGGTCGCTGTGGAGATTAAAGGGGTCAGTTAGTGAGGACTGAAGTGATGGCCTCAAGGGTCTTGGATTGCCCTTCTCAAAGCAGGGCCTCACTGCTTTCTGGAGACTCTTTCAGCTCAACTTTGGAATATTAATTTAGTCTTTACCGAAAACGTTTGCCATCCAGGCTGTCGGGTCGGGGCGTGCTTGCCTTCCCGCTCTCCACTTCCCCTTCTTCCCTGAGAGCAGCCCTCCGCCTTGGCTCGGCCTTGGCAAGCCGGCGCTCTGCGTCCCCAGCCTGCCTGTGGCTGGGGTGACCACATGACTGGTTCTGGCTCGGCGACGCGAGTGGAAGGAGCCTCCTGGGACAGGTTGCCTGGCTGCGTGCCCTTCTCTTTCTGCCTACTTTGAAAAGGTTCCTGATATTTGAAACCACAGTAACTATTTCCACAGGAAAAGCCAAGAGAACCACAGAGATCGCAGCCCCAACACCCCTGAGCACCAGACCCACCCGCTTTCGGGTATTTTCTTCTGTGAAACCAAGAAACCCCTATTTGTTCAAGTACCTGCAGGTCAGGTTTTGTGTTGCTCATAGCCCGTAGCCCGGTTCTGGACTGACGGACACGGCACTTCCTGCTGCTTTCACTCTTGGGTTAGGGAGGGACGGAAGCCCTTAGGCCCTCCAGGATCCCACGTCAGCAGGACCTCTCCTCTCCTTCTGCAGACTTCTGTTAGACTGTTTTGTGCTCTGGGAGCCTGGAGGGCATGGCTGTCTTTCTCTGCTCCTCATTTGCCCCACTGTTCGGTTCCCTCATCTACTCTGACTTCAATTTCCCATTTCCTTTGATGAATCCGCTCCTTGCAAAATCACCTTCCTATCACACGTGCTGAGTCAGTGTCCCCTTCCCACATCATGTGGCACATAAACACCGCGCGCACACACACACACACCTCATCATACACTTCTCTCCTGGGCTTTTTGTCTTTTATATTTTTCTTCTTGCTATATGGAGAGCCATAGATCTGAAACCCAGTGTCCTGATTATGCTTCTGCCCGATTCCATCTGCTCCTACCAGATGGAGTGTTCTTAATCCACATATAATTTTAGAGTCGGGAGAGGTTGCCTCGGGGAGCAGACTCCCTCACCAGTGCACAGGGAGCTTGCCCTCTCGTCCTCCCAGCTGAGCCCAGCTGGCCTCGCCCGGGGACACACGCCAAGGAGGGTATAGAGCAGAGCCTCTCCAGGATTCTCAGTTGCAATGCTGACCTCGGAGGCCAGAACGCCCAGGCCACCCTGAGGGCTATTTGGGGCTACCTCCCCAGGCCCCACCCCCCACGTGAGCAAGCGCAGAGCGGGCCAGAGTCGATGACACACGAGGCAATCAACTGTTTTCTCTGCCCGAGCTCACTCCTACTGAGACAATGCTGCACTTCTGAGGAGACCCTGACCACGCAGGGAGTCCCCAACCCTCCCCAGTTCAGGAAAAGGGGGACGGTAGCTTTGCCACTGAAGGGGGGGTTCTGTAAGGAGCTCCTGGGGGGTGTATCTCACTGCAAGGGGTGGGGGAATCCCCCCATCTTTGTAGGAACGGCTACCTGCCTGGCTGACCTACTGGGTTGTATGACCTGGGCTGCCCTGGGGATCAGCAGCTCTGGTTCCTAAACCACACTGCATGCCTCCTCGCCCTTGCAGAAGGTCTGAAAGCTTTCCCGGCTTCCCTGACTCCTGCCCCGCAGGCACCTCTCCTGTCCTGGGAAGCCTTGCAGGGGTGTGGCCGGGAGATGGGTAATTAAGACTTTCTCCTGGGTGTCAGGAGGCTGTGGGCTCACAGTCCCCCACCCCCCTTGGGCACTCATGGCTCAGGTGGGATCAACTTGTGGTCTGCCAGGCCAGCCCCTGCAGGGCATGGCTGAAAGTCAAGAAAGGAGCAAAGGGAGGGAGTACCCCAACTTTAAATCTTCCAGACATGAGTCGAGGTCTCAGACTCCATGAGGAGGGGCCTAGTATATTTTGGAAAGAGGCCTCTTTCTGGGCTCAGAAGTCCTGAGTTGAGATCTGGCCATTTGACCTTGAGCAAGTTACTTTACCTCTCGGAATCTTGGAAGCTTCCTTCGGTGTGAAAGTGCCCTGTGAACTCTACAGGTCGCAGAGGAGGATTTCTGTAGCCAGGGGGCTGCGTCTTCTGTCCATCTGCCCACAGTGGGGACCCCCTTCTCTCCCGTGTTCTCTCTGTAGGCCCTGAAAATACTCTCTTGTGGAAGCCCCAGTGTATCCTGTCAAACAGGGTCAGACGTGCCTGCAGCCCATGTTGAGTATTTTCTGCTGTAAACGTTCTGAAAGGGATTTAAGAAAGTTGCTTTATAAATTATTTGGCTATAAATCACAGTGAAATTTGATTCGTTGATTTTTTTCAGTGACCATGGTGTATATTGGAAATTCTTAGAAAGCAAGAAAAGCTACAAGGAGTTCTCAGTGGATGCCACTCTACTGAATGAATGAATTTGCAAGCCCATTGGTCAACCAGCTGAGTCACTTAAATGGGCCATGGAAATCAGCAAGAACTATCAATTAATGTAGTGTGAATTCACAGCTCCCCACCCCCCAAACGATTTACCCCCACCCACTGGGAAATTGTTTGCTTATTTGTTTTAAATCTTGCTGGGTGATTCAAATGTGTAGCCACTGAACTGGAAGAAGTCTGGGCTGGGAGTTCACTGAAGCGGGCCCTAACAAGGACGACGGCTCAGCAGGACCCCAGACTCGATTCCAGGAGGAAGGAGGAATTCTTGCAGGATAGAGGAAGTGCTCCCATGGGGAGGGGCTCCCTGCCACCCCCCTCAGGCCTTGTTCTTGGTGAGTTCTTATTTAGATCAAGGCCTGGTCAAAAAGGATCTAATCTCTCTTTGTTTTTGTATTTGCACTGTAATCAGTTGGTTTGTTTTTACTGCTGCCTTTCACTCAATAACAGCCCAGTTATCGTGTTTATTGTACTGCTCTTTTTATCTCCCACTGTTAGCAGGTCCTGTTGGCAAGCAGAGCTGCGGAGGCCTGGGCCGAAGTTTGCAGCAAGCTGCTGGGGCTCTGCCTGGCCTTCCTACTTCTGCAGCAGGTGGCCTGGGGGAAGTCCTTGATCTTGAACCCAGACAGTTAGGGTCTGCGGGTGGTCCTGCTTTCAAAGTGAACTCCCCAGGAGTCTGGCCTTTCCAGTGTGAGCCCAGGAGGCTTCCTGAAAGGTGGCTCAGGACCTGCTTCACAAAGCCTCCAGCCCTCAGAAGCAGTGGGAAATGGGGCAGGGGCAGAGGGCTACCACCAGAGGAAGAAGGGTCGATCAAGCGTAGCACGTTTGAGTGGAATACCACAGACCACAGGAGCAAACCAGATGTGTGTGTTTCAACGGGAGAACTCTCAAAATGTGCTGTGGGGGGGAAAAAAATGCAAGTTGCCAAACCATGTGTGATACATGATGCCATCTCTGTGAAAACACTCCCCCCCCAAAACACAATACAATGTATTTTCTGTAGGTTTGTATAGAAATAAAGGAATGGAAATGTCTCTATTTTTTAAAGTGCTGGGGCATACATATCAAACCCATAAATAGTAGTTACCCCTGGGGATGTGGGGAAAAGGACAAGTTCTGATGGAAAGTGACTGACAAAGAAACTTGAGGTTTACCAGTAATGTTCGGATTTTTCTTAAAAAAAATTAGTTCACATATGTAATTCAGCTTATGTAATTACATTTGTAATTCTTTTTGAGAAATCTAATTTTTTGTTATGTAAAGGCAAAGCGTAGGACTTGGAGTCTGAGAGTGTGGATCGAAGGCCTGTTCCACCCCTGTCACCCCTACACTACCTGGCCACCGGAGCCATTATGAACCCCCTGCCTTCACTTACTGCCTGGGGAAAATGGGCATGAAGATAAAAATAGTAACTTAAGATGGCTTCCTAAAGAACTAAGTGGCCTGGTGGAGAAAGATATATATATATATCTAGTTTAATTAGCGTTTTGTTTCTAATTTAGAGCCTTTACAAAGACAGGCTCAAAATAAAATCCAAAGTCTCTCCCCAGGGGCAGAGAAAACAGAACGATTGTAAAGGAGCCACCGTGAGTTTCCTAAGAATAGGTCATGTCAGACTAACATCACTTCCTTTGTTCACGGGAGAAGAGGGGAAGGGAAAAAGGCAAAGATTTACACTGCTTTGACTGTGCCCCAGGCTCTGTGCTGGGTGTACTCAGAGTTCACAACACCCTGAGAGTCAGGTTTCTCGTTTTACAGATGCGGAAGCCTGAAAAGGGTTTAGCCAAGTCAAGGAACATGCCTCAGGGGACACCGAAGATCCGGATTCAGATCTAGATTGACCCAGATCCCCAGCAGCTAACAGCAGTAGCAGCTGCAGGAAGGTCGGCAAATAGCCACTTCTATCCTGGGCTGTCATTTCATCCTCGTAAGGATGGTAAGTTTTATCACTCACATGTACAGGGGAAGAAAATGGGATGCAAGAGAGGTTGAATAATCTAGCCCAAAGTCACAGGTCTGTCTCCTTCCAAAGTCCAAGCTCTTAACCGTGCTACTCTATGGCCTCCCTCCTCCAGCTACCCACTTCCTACCCCCCAGGACATCCTGGCCCCCCCCAGGGGGAGAGTCGATCAGAATCTCTGAAAAGTAGAAAGGGATAGGGCAGCCCACATGCAGCTCCTGGTGGCAACCACCACCCTAGAGTAGATCGCGTTGACTGCTTATGGGGGTTGGGGCGCATGGACTCCCATGGCCATCTGGATCGTAGCAAAGCTTCTGATAGAGATGCTGTATAGAGCTTGGAGGTCAAGAAGGAGATGTGGGAGATGAAGTCTGATATCGCTTATGTAGTAGGTTGAACTGTGTCCCCCCAAAAGATATGTTGGAAGTCCTCACCCCTGGTACCTGTGAATGAGACCTTATTTGGAAAATAGGGTCTTTGTTAGATGCTATCTAGTTAGGATGAACTCATACTGGAACAGGGTGAGTGCTAAATCCAATGACTGGCATCATACACGAATAGGGAAATTTGGACACGAAACACATAGAAGACACACACGGAGGGAAGAATGCCACGTAAAGATGGAGGCAGAGATGGAGGCAGCAAAATCCAAGGAACGTCAAGGATTGCCGACAGCCAAGAAAGGCTAGGAAGAGGCAAGGAAGGGTTCTTCTCTAGAGTCTCTGGAGGGAGCGTGGCCCTACCGACACCTCAGCTTAGGACCTCTGGCCTCCAGAACTGTGAGAGAATGAATTTCTGTTGTTTTAAGCTACCCAGTTTGTGGTAATGTGTTTTGGTAGCCCTAGGAAACTAAACAACTTGGTTACTCCATAGCTGATTGCATAATCACAAGATACCATGTGGACTTGGGTAGTAGGACAGAGGGCTTTATCCTTGACCCTAATTTATCCTATTATCCTCTGGGATGAAAATCAAGAGTAGGTCTGCCAATCAAATAGGTGGATTATGCAAAACCTGGAGAGATGCTTAGTACTGAAGATAGAATCTATATTCAAAAACACCTCAACAAACTGAATAATGGGCCAAATTTAAAAGCTGAAATTTATCAATGACAAATTCCTTTATTTAGGTTCAAAGAATGCAGAATGAGGAACCCCTGGCTTAATGACAGCTCATATACTGAGAGATATTGGCCAAAGCTGAGTACGAGCCAACAACGCATTGCAGTCAGGCCAAAGCTAATGCACGTTTAAGGTGCTATGCTGACCCGGAGAAATGAGACAGGCAACCCATGGGCATTTGGGCTGGTCTGGAGCTTCATTCAACTCTGGGTACCATCTTTTAGTATTTGACACTACTCAGCATCCAGGGAAAGAGCTAGAAAGGTGAAGAGTCTAGAAATGGTCATGCAAGGAAAATCAGGGGATCTAGGCTTGTTTCCCTGGAGACAGGAAGATGTGGGAACATGGGACATGTCTTTAAATACTGATGGGCTCTTGTGAAGCAGAGGGACCCAAATCAGTTATATAGTATTTTAGGAGGTGGTTCCTAACTCGAGGCTCCTCGCTGAGGCTGGCAAGCAGCAGTCTCAGGCTTCAGGTGAGGGCACCAACTGTTGGTTTTGCAGCATTCATCCTCTCGTTTTCTAGTAAGAGCACCCAGATTTCCTTTTCGAGACCATTTTAGCCTCACTTTGTCCATGGGTCCAGGGGTGGTCATACGACTCAGGCTTAGCCACAGTGCTCTATCTCTTCGGCCATAGTGATCTGTTCAGGGATGGGCATGTGACCCAAGCCAGATCAGCGAGTGTCTATCCCAAGCATTTTGTTACAACTACCAGGCCGAGACCCTCTCCTTCCACTAGGATCGTGAAGCTGGCAGGATTGAAACCCAGAAAGCTGGTTCAGGAGACCAGCTTGCTAAGGTGTGAGAGGAGCCCACTTGAGAATGAAGCCAACACAGTATATAGAACCAAGAAATGGAGACAGAAAGATCTCTGCTGGTGCCATGTAGACACCTGGATCCAGCCATGACTGAAGCTTATTTGTGACACAACATAATACTATCCCCCTTTATGCGTTCACCAGTTTGAGTTGAGGCTTCATCACCTGCAGTCAAGTGTCCTAACACGTCACATCCACCTGTGAGTATGGCAAGCTGTCTGATGAAGACGTCATATGGAGGGAATAGTTATGGTTGACACTTACTGAGTATCTTCTATACGTAAAAATTGTGGTAGACTTATATTTTTTTTAAAAAGTTTTAAAGATTTTATTCATTCACTTGAGAGAGAGAGAGAGCATGAGTGGAGGGAGGGGCAGAGGGAGAGGGAGAAGCAGACCACCTGCTAAGCAGTGACACGGGGGCTCAGTCTCAGGACCCAGAGATCTCACCCAGGCACCCCAGTAGACTTCGGGCGCGTGGGTGGCCCAGTTGGTTAGGCGACTGCCTTCGGCTCAGGTCATGATCCTGGAGTCCCGGGATCGAGTCCCACATCAGGCTCCCTGCTCAGCAGGGAGTCTGCTTCTCCCTCTGACCCTCCTCCCTCTCATGCTCTCTGTCTCTCATTCTCTCTCTCGCAAATAAATAAAATCTTAAAAAAAAAAAAGAAAGAAAAACAGTTATCTCTTGCAACTCAGACCCCATTTCCAACTCAGACCCCATTTCCAACTCAGCGGCAACTGCTTTCCACTTTTTGAGCTAATTCTTTGTCTATTGACTTCTCACTATGAAAGATTAGGATTTAGATCATTTGGCTCTCCCCATCCCCACCACACAACACACTTCCCATCCCCCTTCCTCCCAATTTAGTTATGTTGTAATTTTCTTTAGATCAACATTCACTGTTTATGTTTTTGACTTTGTAAACTCTATTCACAGCTTACGTAGTATACTACGATTCGTTTTTCCTGTACAACGTCTTGTTTTTGCTATAGTTAATAATTACTTTACTTTCCTCATTTGCTTAGTATTCCGTATATCTGTTACTAATTCAATCCCAACCACTCCCCCATTTGTGTATAAATCTCTAGTCAATATGCTCATTACACTGGCTGGTCTCAGAGTTGCGTTTCCTGAACAGAACCATCCCTTGGTCAGCCTTCTGACCTGCTCGGAGCTGGACTGGTCCCCCTCCAGGCCTCGGCCACAGCTGGTGTCCTGGGCTCTTCCCTCATCATCAGGTAGACAGTCCCTTTGCTCCTCACTTTTTTGGCTTTCAGCTCCTGAATCCCGTTCCTTCTCCTTTCTTGGTTTACATTTTTGTTTTGGCAGAGCACACCCTTGAGTAGCTTCCTGAGTCAAAGGATGGGTGTGCAGAAGGCAAATTTTTGAGATCTTTTCTGAAAATGTTTCACGCTCCCACTTAATCGCTGGGGATCGGATATCATTTTCCTCAGAATTTTGAAGATCTGGTTCCATTGTGTTCTAACTTCCCGGGTTGCTATTGAGAAGGCTGATGCCATTCTGATTCACTCTTATGTAACCTTTATTTAATTTATTAAAAAAAAATTTTATCCACAAAACTTGTAGTATCTTTTCTTTCTTTTTTTTTTTTTTAAGATTTTATTTATTTATTTGACAGAGAGAGAGAGAGCACAAGCAGGGTGAGCAGCAGGCAGAAGGAGAGGGAGAAGCAGGCTCTCCGCTGAGCAGGGAGTCCGATGCGGGGCTCGATCCCAGGACCCTGGGATCATGACCTGAGCCGAAGGCAGACGCTTAACGACTGAGCCACCCAGGCGCCCCTAAATTTTTATTTTTTAAAGATTTTGTTTATCTGAGAGTGAGAGAGAGCATGAGAAGTGGGGGGAGGGACAGAGGGAGAGGAAGAAGCAGGCTCCATCCCAGGACTCCGGGATCATGACCTGAGCCGAAGGCAGCCGCTTAACTGACTGAGCCACCCAGGCGCCCTTTTTTTTTTTTTAAAGATTTATTTATTTATTTGAGAGAGCGAGAATGAGAGAGAGAGTACATGAGAGGGGGGAGGGTTAGAGGGAGAAGCAGGCTCCTCGCCGAGCAGGGAGTCCGATGCGGGGCTCGATCCCAGGACCCTGGGATCATGACCTGAGCCGAAGGCAGACACTTAATGACTGAGCCACCCAGGCGCCCTTTTTTTTTTTTTTTTAAAGATTTATTTATTTATTTGAGAGAGCGAGAATGAGAGAGAGAGAGAGAGCACATGAGAGGGGGGAGGGTCAGAGGGAGAAGCAGACTCGTTGCCGAGCAGGGAGCCCGATGCGGGACTCGATCCTGGGACTCCAGGATCATGACCTGAGCCGAAGGCAGTCGCTTAAGCAACTGAGCCCCCCAGGCGCCCCAGTAGTATCTTTTTGTTGTCCCCAGTGAGCTGCCCTAGCCAGTCCAAAGATGAATACGTCAGTTCCCAAGGAGATCTAAGGCCAATGGAGAAGAGTCTATTGGTTACCTGTGTAACACAGTTCCCCAAAAGTTAAAGGTTTAACACAACAGTCATTTGTTATGTCGGTTTCTCTGGATCAGGAACCTGGGGACAGCTTAGCCAAGTGCCTCTAACTCAGTCTCTCACAGTAAAACCAACCAAGTGTCACCATGCACTGCAGTTACCTCAGAGGTTTGAATGAGGAAGAATCTGCTTCCAGCTCACTCAGGTGGCAGTGGACTCACCTCAAGTCCTTACTGACGGTTGGCTAGAGACATCTGTTCCTTACCACATGGGCCCCACCCTAGGACAATGCCAAGTGGCAGTTTGCTTCCTCCAGAGTGAGGGCTCTGAGAGAGAGAGAGAGAGAGAGGGCAACCAAGTCAGAAGCCTGAGACAAGTCTTTTGTAATCAATCTCAGAAGTGATATCCCTTAACTTCTGCCGGATTCTTGTCATTACAAGGAAGTTCCTGAGCCCAGCTCACACTCAAGGGGAGGGTATTACACAGGAGAGACACCAAGAGGCAAGGATGATCGTGAGCCATCCTACCAGAGCCTGTCTACCACAATAAGCGAATGGGTAATTAGCACCTATGTGGCGAGCACTGGGCGCTCCAGAGAAGAAATACCAGCCTTTGCCTGAGATCAGGGAGGGCTTCCCAGAAGCAGCAGCTTTGGGTTGAGACTTGAAAGATGAGTGGGAGATATCCCAGGTGGACCGGGAGGTATACGAGCATCCCAGGCAAAGGAAAAGTATGTGTAAAAGTCAGATGTGTGAAGAGTCTTGGTGGGTTCTGGAAGCAACACAGCAGAGGGTAAGCTGCAAGGCTAAGGTGGGAAAGGCCCGCTCCCAAAGGACTTGCATGCTCTCCCAAGGAGGTGGTGCTTTATCTTGGAGGCTCTGGGGAGCCAGGCCTAGGTTTCAGGAGAGTGAGATGACCAGATTTGTGTTTGAGCACCCTCTAGTCGCTGGCTACGTGGAGGAGGACGGCAGGAGCAGAGGTGGGAGGCAGGGGCCCAGTGAGGAGGCTGTGGCAGGTGCCCAGGTGAACGTGGGGCCTGACCTGGAGTGAGGTCAATGTGACCAAGGGGGCCTTTACAGAGTCAGTGGACAGGGATCCAGCCTGTCTGTGTGAATGGAGGGGAGGGAGTGAGGGGGAAGCAGGAGTGAGTGAAGAGAGGGGCCGCACAGCACGGAGGGGACTCCACGGATGCCTGTTGACCGGCTAGTGCCTTGCTCCTGCCTCATGGTAGAGCAGGCGGCGTTGGCCCAGTAACGTGGGAGCCAAGGAAGAGAGGTCGGGGTGGAAATGTCCACCACCCCTTTGGGTCCCTGGTTTGGCCCTAGGAGGCCCATGTCTGAGTCCTGTTGGTTGTTCTTCTTCTACACCTCTTAGATGCCTCCCTATCTGTGGCTTGCAGCCAAGGCTCAGCTCCAGAGCCAGGGCTGAGAACTCTCCAGGGGCTTCTCAAATCCTCCCTCGAACCCACTCCAGCAGCTGTCAGAGTTAGACTCACCTTCGCCCTTCTGAAGTTCATGAAAGACCTTCAGGCCTTGACCTAACTGTCACTGATCTACCAGCCTCATCACCTTCTCCTCTACGTGACTGGGCGAGTGAGTCACTTCTCAGTCTTCTGTCTATAAAATGAGGATGTTGGGCCAGCGGCTCGGCAGAGTGTGCGCTGGCTTGCTGGGATTCCATCTCTCACCCACCTCTCTGGCTTCTGTGGGCCCTGGGCCGATTCTGGAACGTGCATTCCAGCCATCCTGATGGCTGTCTGCATTCCCTCCTTCCCTCTGCTCAGGCCTGGCCTGGGGAGCTGTAGAGGCTGTCACGAGCTTAGTTCCTCATCTTAATTCTGCAAATCTTTTTTTTGAAATTTGGTCTTTTTGCCATCTGGGCACTTAGGTACTAAGATCTGGGTGTCCTGTCCTGGGATCTACCCAACACACCATGAACTATCGGTGGGACAGTCTTCCAGAAGTCATATAGTCCACCCCTCTGTTCTGGGCGTGCCTACTTTATTCATCACACATAATCTTTAATTAGGTACAGAAGAAACCTCTGTATAACACATATTGCCGATCTCGATGGTGAAGTTCTTTCTTCGATTTAGCCTAAATCCTTCAGGAAGCCTTAGACCAGAACAGAGCTACATACATTCTCAGGACTCCTGGATAGAAAACTCACACTGGGTCCTGTCCCACTCAGCTTTCCTGCTCCAGAAGTGGGGGCGCAGGTCTCCAGGTGGGAAGGGGACCCCTTCCTTTTACCTCCCGCCCTCTCTGACTAGGCCTAGCCGACAGCTGCGTGGGGTCAGAGCTGCAGTTGCCCTTGGCGCCCAAGAGGGCTGTGGGTGTTATGTAACTGGTCTTGACCAGACATTCTGGTTCCACAGGTACAGCCTGCAAGTTAAAAATTGTTCTAAAAATGCAGTGCAGCTGCCTAAACACACAGACCCAGAGGAGACGGCTGGGGGCAGAGGCCAGAGTCAGCAGAAGGATGTGTTTTCCGTGGTGACGTTGGGCCCAAGCGCTCTGACCCCAGGGAAAACATCACACTTGGGGACATGCCTGCTCCCCAGAAATAGGTTTGTGGCCTTACACCCTCTGAGCTCTTTTCTCTAGAGCTAGCCCGTCTCCCTCGTCCCCTCCTCCCCCTCCCCACCCCCAGGAGAAAGTGGTTCTGGCCCCGCCTCCTCATAATCCTGTCTGGTCTCCACCTGTGCCTGCTCAGCAGTCTTGCTCTTTCTGGGCTATTTTGTCATCTTGTTCCATCCATTTCCATACTCTCAGGCTCCTCTAACCTTCCTCTACTTCTTTTCTGGTCCCTTCTCTTCATTTTCCTCTTTTTCCCCCTTGCCTTGCTCCCTTCTACCTACCAAGTAATGGGTATGGGAATTCCTTTCTCCCCTCCTTAAACTCTGCCCCTCACCCTAAGCCTCTGGTCCCTCCACGTGTGACCTTGGGGAAATTCCTTGGCATCTCAGCCTCTGTGAAGCAGGAACAATCCACTGCATTCTCTGCCTCACAAATGGTTGTGAAAATCCAAAGAGGTGACGCTGACTTCCATACACATGGACAAGGACCTTACAACATTTGTTCTTCAGTTCATTTGTCATGTATAACTTGCCAGACACCGTGGTACGTCCCGGGGTACATAATGAGGAATGAAAGACACCGATGGGGTGGTGTCATCACATTTACATGGAGGGCTTCAAGAAAGACAGCCCCCCCAACTTGCACACAGACCTACAGGATCAGAATCTGCAAAGACGGGGCCCCAGGAGGTAGGGGTGTGTCTGTGTTTTTACAGCTTCTCTGGTGAGCCTGACCCCCAGTGTGCTGGTGAGGGAAGGAGCTGAGGGAGCAGAGGAGGGAAGGCAAAGCCAGAACGCACTTTGGGAAGACTCGGATCGCCAAGGAGGGGGAAGAAGGTGGAGGAAGCTGGTTCAAGGTGGGAACAAGAGGGCATTTTTCTCCTGCTTCTTGACTAGGTCTGCCTATGTACATCCATTTCCAGGCTGGCTAGCAACTGATAGCCTATGATAGATTCTTTTATTTATTTATTTATTTTTTAAGATTTTATTTATTTGCGAGAGAGAGAATGAGAGACAGAGAACATGAGAGGGAGGAGGGTCAGAGGGAGAAGCAGACTCCCCGCTGAGCAGGGAGCCGGATGCGGGACTCGATCCCGGGACTCCAGGATCATGACCTGAGCCGAAGGCAGTCGCTTAACCAGCTGAGCCACCCAGGCACCCTGATAGATTCTTTTAAAAAGTAATAAAAAGAACTACAAAGGAACTAACAGGTGGCTTTCTCCCCTCAACTAGGATATTTTATAGGATATTTTGCTCACAGATCAGCCTTTCCCTATTTGTTTTGTCTAGAGAGTCTATTCCTTTTTTTAAAGATCTTATTATTTTTATTATTTTTTTAAGATTTTATTTATTTATTTGACAGAGAGAAAGCACACAAGCAGGGGGAGCAGTAGAGGGAGAGGGAGAAACAGCCTCTCCGATGAGCAGGGAGCCCGATGCGGGGCTCAATCCTAGGACCCTGGGATCATGACCTGAGCCGAAACCAAGAATTGGAGGCTTAACCAACTTAGCCACCCAGGCATCCCAAGATCTTATTTTTAAGTGATCGCTACACCCAAGGTGGGTCTCAGACTTACAACCCGAAGATCAAGAGTCACATGCTTCACTGACTCAGCCAGCCAGGCGTCCTGAGAGTTCATTCTAAAAGTAGGCATGTGTTTTCCACTTTGTTCTTGGTGTATGTGTAAGTAAAAAAAAAAAAAAAAAAAAAAAGTTTTTTTTTTTTTTTTAAATTTTATGAAATTTTTTTTGATGTTGATGAAGCAGTTATTAAGTCTTACTGCCTGGAAATTTAAATTTATGCCCATTAAGAAATGAGCAGAGGGGCGCCTGGGTGGCTCAGTTTGGTTAAGAGTCTGCCTTCAGATCAGGTCATGATCTTAGGGTCCTGGGATCAAGCCCCACATCAGGCTCCCTGCTCAGCGGTGAGTCTGCTTCTCCCTCTCCCTCTCCCTCTGTGCTCTCTCTCCCTTTCTCAAATAAATAAATAAATAAATCAAAAAAGAAAGAAAGAAAGAGAGAGAGAGAAAGAAAGAAGCAGAGGGGTGTTTGGATGGCTGGGTCGGTAGAGCATCTGACTCTTGATCTCGGGGTCATGAGTTCAAGCCCCATGCTAGGCATAGAGATTACTTGGAAAAAATAAAAAAGCAAAAAAGTAAAAATAAATGAGCCGGGGAAAAAAGGACAAAGATCTAACATCTCCAACCTCGATGATTTGTACACATATTTTTTAAAATTTTTGAAGGGTCCTTGAGGAACCATGACCTAATGTTCAGCAACTCCTTCATTCTACTACAGTATCTTTTTTCCTTCTGTTAAATTTAAGTTAAAATGAATGCCTGTAATTTTGTAATGTTATCAGTGATTTTGTTTCTTGTTCCACAGTTCTTTGAAGAACCAGTCACTGTGGACGGGAAGAGCAGTGAACAAAACAGACAGAAGTCCTGACGGAGTTTACCCTCCAGCTGGGGAGGGGTAACAAGCCAAACAAACCAGATGCTCTAAGAGCACGGTTAGTACAAGAGATAGTAATGAAGTGCTATGGAGAGAAAACAAAAATCGAGGATGAAAAATACAAAAGGAGTGTCACCAAGATGAGGCGGGAATTTTAGGTAGGAGAGCCTACAAGATCTCCTGAGAAAAAAGGTTTTTAAACTTTTCATCCCACAAGATTTCAAAGACAGGCAAAGGCAGAGAGAACAATGAAATGAATGCTTATGTGTCCGTCATCTGGTTTCAACAAATATTAACATTTTGCCAATTTGGTTTTATCTAATTTTCTCCAATCTTTTGTTTGTTTGTTTGGTCCTGGGGTTTTTAAAAGCAAATCTGAGATTTCACACACATTTTCCTGTCAATGCTCCAGTAAGCACCTGAATTGTTAAGCTAATTTTTAAAATTACATATTTACCTTGTTATCACATGCCCCCCCCAATTAACAACAATCTCTTAACATCGTCTAACAAGCAGTCCATATTCTTATTTCCCAGTTGACTCAGAAATATATTTTACATTTAGTTTTGAAACAGGTTAACAAAGGTTAATTATAAGTGAAGACATTCATTTTAATACTCTATTTTTCAAATTTTCTACCATGAGCGTGTATTGCTTTTATCATTTATTAAAAATGTAATTTTAAAAAAGAAAAAGAAAAGATGACTGGCAAAAAAGGTTGCAGCAAAGTAAGACACAAGATTAGGTTCATCAATAGCTAATCGAGAATGATTATGAGCAAAGAATACAAACCAAATTTCATTCAAGGGGAACTTAAATAGTAAACACCACGCCCTACCAGATTAAGCTAACAAGAGTCAATCATATTACCACCACCCCAAAAGCTCTCTGCGGAGTTGGTGAGAGCGTGCTTACATACTGCTAGCCCAGTGTAAATGGTTCCACCGGGGAGCAGTATAGCCATACAGCATTAAAAAGCTATAAACAAGGGGCGCCGGGGTGGCTCAGCCAGTTAAGTGTCTGCCTTTGGCTCAGGTCATGATCCCAGGGTCCTGGGATCGAGTCCCACATCGGGCTCCCTGCTCAGCGGGAAGCCTGCCTCTACCTCTCCCTCTGCCACTCTCCCTGCTTGTGCTTTCTCTTTCTATCAAATAAATAAATAAAATCTTAAAAAAATAAATAAAAAGCTACAAACAAATATGTTTATCTTTAAGAGCAAAAAAGAAGCAAACTAAATACCCAGCATTAAGAAAATGAATAACTATGGGCAACTGGCTGGCTCAGTCAGTGGAGTATGTGACTCTTGATCGAGGGGATCTCGGGGTCGTGAGTTCAAGCCCCACTTTGGGTATAGAGATTACCGAAAAATAAAATCTTTAAAAGAAAAGCAATGAATAACTAAATGTAGCTTCATCAACCTGATGGAAGATCAGGCTGCCATTAGAAATTCTGTATATGAAGGGGCACCTGGGTGGCTCAGTGGGTTAAGCGTCTGTCTTTGGCTCAGGTCATGATCCCGGGGTCCTGGGATCAAGTCCCACATCAGGCTCCCTGCTCAACGGGGAGCCTGCTTCTCCCTCTGCCTGCTGCTCCCCCTGCTTGTGCTCTCTCTTTCTCTCTCTGTCAAATAAATAAATAAAATCTATAAAAATAATTCTGTATATGAAGACTATAGGATAATGAAGGAGCATTTATTTTTAACATGTTAAGTGACATGCATCATATGACCTAGATCACCAGAATCACAGCGCTGTATCAGGTATGCGTGCATTTAGGCAAACAGGAAGGACTAGACAGAAAGAAAACAACAATTTGGGGTTGGAATGCTTAGATCACAGGTGTTTATTTTTCCTTTAAAATTTCCTTTAATGTCTCTATATTGTTTTTACAACAGTTCTTTTTTTTTTTTTTAAGATTTTATTTATTTATTTGAGAGAGAGAGAATGAGAGACAGAGAGCATGAGAGGGAGGAGGGTCAGAGGGAGAAGCAGACTCCCTGCCGAGCAGGGAGCCCGATGCGGGACTCGATCCCGGGACTCCAGGATCATGACCTGAGCCGAAGGCGGTCGCTTAACCAACTGAGCCACCCAGGCGCCCTACAACAGTTCTTTTTAAAGAGAAGTCAGGATGTGGGTAAAAATGTGAAATAATGTGGAAAACACCCCCACGTGTGTCTCCTCCCTCTCCTGCAGTCCTTCCCGGCCTCCACCTCCCACCCGGCCTCCACCTCCCCGGAGCCCCGCATCCTGCCAGGCGGCCAGGTAGACACTCCTGCTCACCCAGCCCGTGGCGGCCCGGTGCCTGGGGCTCTGCAGGAACAGCGGGCCAGCTGCCCCCCTTGGCTGAGCCTGCCTTCCCGCCAAGCTCTTATACACTTTATCTCAATGTAATGCTCACGAGTCAGCGAGGTGGTGCTATTATTTCCATTTCTTAGATTTGAAACCTGACACATAGAGCGTTGGAGAACTTGCCCAAGGTTGCAGAGTGGGTCAAGAGCAGAGCCAAATGCAAGCGTCTGCTCTTAACCTGTGTGCTGTGCCGCTGGGCTGGGGCTCTGGGCAGCCCTGCCAGGCGGCTTGCTGTGTGGCAGAGCGAGCTCCCTAACCTCTCTGCTCTCCTAGTCCCTCCTAGGTAACAAGGTGAAGCACCTGGGGAGAAACCCACCTTCCTGGATCTGGGCTCAGAGCTCCACATGAATCTGAACAGTGCAGAGGGTGGTGGGACCCTCACCTCCATTGATTCGCTCATTCATTCATTCATTCCACGCATATCTACTGAGCTCTCTCTATGCACCAGGCACTGTTCTATCTTCTGATACTCATAACAACCCAGGGTCTCCATTTAACAAAGGGAGGAAGACATATCAACAGAGAAGTATAATGAAGTATTCTCTTCATTCAAATGTCACCACCCCCGCGAGGATGCTCTGGGCCACGTTACCGAAAGCATCTCTCCACAGCCGCTCACTCTCCCACTACCTTGTTGTTTCTTCATAAAATTTATTGCTGTCCGAAGTTCTCTTAGTACTTAGAAGTTCCATGAGGACGGGGACTTTCCTCATTCTCCTCTGTATTTCCCAGGACGTAGCACAGAGTTAATGTTTCATGACTCTTTACTGTTCACCGCATCATCTGAATGAATGAAAGTGCTGTAGGCACCATAGTAGACACTTGCAGGGCTGAGCAGAGCTGGGAGCCAAGGGCATGATTTCAGGAGGAGGAGAAGGGGGCGGAGAGATCGCCTGTGGGACGGTTTGAGAAAGGGAGGGGAATCTACTTCTTTGGCCAAAGATCACACTATCGACACACTTTCAACCCAGAAGAGATGTGACCAGGACGATGGAAAAACAATCACAGGGTTTAGAGGCAGAGATCCTGGCCCCAGCCTCGACTCTGAAGAGAAACCAGACCCAGACAGTCCAACCTGGAGGGAGCCTCTGAGCTCATCGGGGCCAAATGGTTTAAAAAGGCATGCCAAAGAGACTGCGTTACCTCCAGACTAGCAGTTTATCTCCTATAATTTGGCCTAAGCAAATAATGACAAGTGAGAGCAAAGATGAGTCCAAGGATATTAATCATGGCGGTGTTGATAAGGACACCAGCTGTGAAAGCCTGCCCAGCCACAGGGGAATGGCTCCTAATGACGGGGTCACATGATGGAATAGGATGTACTCATTAACATGCATGTGGAGACCTGCATATTTATAGATTTGAAAAGGTACTTGAGATATATATTTCATGAAAAACCACATTTCCAAACAGTATGTTTGATATTATTTCATTTTGACCATTTTATATCTAAGTATGAGACAAAAATAGATTGGTTATCTCTGGTTGGTGGGCCCACGGATAATCTGTGTCTTTTTTTTTTTTTTTTTGCTTATTTTTGAAAAATTTTCTGCAATAAATATAACTGGTGTGGATAATAAAGATAAAAAGGAAATAAGAATAAATAAGATCTAGACTATCCTCTAGAGTTGGGGTTTAGTAGTATGATCTGACAGGTGTGAGTTGACTAAAGGGAAAAGCACATGGGATTCCCAAGGAGCAATATTCCCAAGGGAGAAACCTCAGTCCCCATGTATCCTCAGAGGAAATAAAATCCTGCCCGAACAGAGCAGGTATTGAAACCCAGTCACCTAACTCTAATCAGCTCAGTGTTCGTTCCTTACACCCAACTCAAGGCATAGCCTGCCAGGTGTAGGGATAATGGGTTTAGAAATGCAAAATTGATTTCAGGACCACAGGGGACATGAGAGGGTGGCAGCTTGGGGTAGAGGTCAACAGCTGCGTTCCAGGCCTCCAAGCAAGTGCCAGACCTTCTAGGCCCTCGGGTGTCTGACCCTCACAGGGACAGAGGGGTGGCAGAGCCTCCTCCCTGGGGACCACTTTCCTGTCAGTCCCCATCCAGGGAGTTCTTCCTTACACCAAGTTAAGTGTTCTGCCGCTATAATTATAAATATTGTATTTTCATTGTTTTCCTCTGATTATAAAATACTCAAAAGATAGAAAAATGTATCGGCCACCTGGCTGGTTCATGGACTCTTGATCTCAGGGTCGTGAGTTGGAGTCCCGCATTGGGTATAGAGATTACTAAGGAATAAATAGATTTAAAACTTGTGATTTTGCTTGGCTTTGTTGCTGGTAACCCACATAGGAAAAGCTAGAGTGATCCCCCTCACACAGGTTGGCCTGTTGCTGATTCTCTGACTTGGGAACAAGTGGTTCCCACCTTTTGGCTTGGATGCTGGGCCACGGTGAGACCCTCAAGAGTCTCCACCTCTGTCCTCCCCATCCAGTCTGCTCGAGGTAACTCAGTACTGCCAGAACATGCAGGCTGACACAGGGCCCTAGAAGGGCCCCACCAGTGAAGTCTACACAGGCCCAAACCTACTTACCTTATCCCACTGAGCTCGCCTAAGGCCAACGCCCACCTTCCTCAGCTTCCCTTACTTCCCCCGGAGGCTACACTATGCAAAGCATAAAACCTCTACTCCAACGTAGCCATTTGCCTCTGGTTTATCATCACAATCCCCAAACCTTTACTTTCTAACAGGCTCCCTGCATCAGCACTCCATGGGAATGCAAACTCTTTCTACAAGATGTTCCTCCGATCAAAAACCTCACGGTGGCTTCCTACTTCACTCAAAGTTAAACCCATTCCTGGGGCACCTGGGTGGCTCAGTTGGTTCAGCGTCTGCTTTCAGCTCGGGTCATGATCCTGGGGTCCTGGGATCGAGCCCTGTGTTATTGGGCTCCCTGCTTAGCTGGGAGTCTGCTTCTCCTTCTCCCTCTGCGCCGCCCCACCCCCCACCAGCTTGTGCTCTCTCTCTCTCTCTCTCAAATAAATAAAATCTTAAAAAAAAAAAGTTAAATCCATTCCTTACAAGGCCATCTTCTACGACTCCACTGGGCTCCTTATTGTTCTTCCAATACATCAAACATGCTGCGTCCTCTACCTGGAATGCTCTCAACTCAGGTACCCATTTGGCCACCTCTCTTACCTCAAGTCTTTGCTCAAACCTCTCCTTCTCAGTGAGGCGCACTTTGTGCCCATACTTAATCCTATAGTCTGCATTGCTAACAGCACCACTCATTCTGCTCTATGCTCCTTTTTCAATAGCCCTATGGCCTTCTAAAGATCCACATTATGAACTCATTTATTATGTTTTGTTTTTTACTGTCCAGACCCTACCACCCAGACTGTAGGCTCCAGGAGGGTAGGGATCTCTGTCCCTTTTGTTCACTGATAGATCTCTAGAATGGTGCCCTGCACAAAGCAGGTACGCAAAAATAGGCATGGAATGAATAAACAAAATGTATTTAGACTTCGGTTTCTAGGAGGAAATTACTGCTGGAGAAGAATGAATGTACTTTTACTTGGGGCCAGAGGCAGAAATAGGGTGGAAAATGTCCACCACTGCCTGAACTCCCAGTTTGTTTTGGAATCTCCAGCTCATTCTCTCACTCTGCCCGGTCTGCCATGGGGAGAAAGTGTGCTGCGAGCACACACTCTACGTCTGTACGCAAGGCCCTTCTGGAGACTTCTAAGATAAACAGGCAGAGATGCCCTAGGCCTGCCTTAGTCCCCACCTTAGACCAGCTAGGTGTGATCTCCGAGAACTTCCTGGACAATCCCGGACAATCCCAGGGAGTGAGGTGCCGCTGACAAGAGTCCAGTGGGCGGAGGGCCTACAGAATCCTTCTCTCTGGTGATACTTTTCTTTCTTTTTTTTTTTATTAAAGATTTTATTTATTTTTTGACAGAGAGAGACACAGCGAGAGAGGGAATACAAGCAGGGGGAGTGGGAGAGGGAGAAGCAGGCTTCCCGCCGAGCAGGGAGCCCGATGCGGGGCTCGATCCCAGGACTCTGGGATCATGACCTGAGCCGAAGGCAGATGCTTAACGACTGAGCCACCCAGGCACCCCCGGTGATACTTTTCTTCCTGGGCCCAGTTGGGTGTGTCTTACCTGGAAGAAATGGGATGAATTCAGTGATGCTCTAAAAGTTCCTGAGACAGCTGGGATGTGGTGGGAAAAGTAAATGTATTGTAGACAGAGGATGTGGGTTCGGGTTCCATCGCTGCCAATGCCTAGCTGAGTGATAGCTTTGGAAACTTTTCTCTGGTAGGAAGAATAATAATCCCCAAGGATGCCCATGCCCTAATCCCAGAACTGTGAATGCCTTACATGATTTGGCAAGGGGACTTCGCTGATGTGATTAAGGCTATAGGCCCTAGGGGCGCCTGGGTGCCTCAGTGGGTTAAGCGTCTGCCTTCAGCTCAGGTCATGATCCCAGGGTCCTGGGATCGAGTCCCACGTCAGGCTCCCTGCTCCCCTGGAACTCTGCTTCTCCCTCTGCCTGCCGCTCCCCCTGCTCGTACTCGTGCTCTGTCTCTCTCTCTCTCTCTCTCTGTCAAATAAATGAATAAAATCTTTAAAGGAAAAAGACTACAGGCCCTGAGATGGGGAAATTGTCCTGAATCATCCTGGTGGGCCTAATTAATCACATGAGCCCTTAAAAGCAGAGAACTTTCTTTCTCTGACTGAAGGAAGAAGGCAGATGAGGCCCAAGGGGAGGTCAGAGAGATGTGAAACACGAAAGGAGCTCAGCCACCACTTCTGGCTTTGGAGATGGAGGAAGGAGGCTACGAACCAAAGAATGCAGGCCGCTCCGGAGGCTGAGAATGACCCCAGCTGACAGCCTGCAGGACCAATAGTACGTCATCCTACACAGCATGGAACTCAATTCTGCCAACTACTGGCTTGAGCTTGGACTCAGATTCATCTTCAAAACCTCCAGAAAGGAACACAGCCCTGCTGACAGCTGACTTCAGTATTGCGAAGCCCGGAGCAGAGAACCAGCTGAGCCAGACCCTGCCCCGACATCTGACCTACAGAACGCTGAGATAATGCATTGGTGTGGTTTTGAGCTCTTAACTTTGTGTTGATGTGTTACAGCAACAAGAGAAAATGAATATTCTCTTTGAGCCTTGATTTGCTCAGCTATAAAATGGGGGACAGTGATTATAGTATGCCTCTTGCTGACTTGCTCAAGCGACTAAATGAAATGGTTGAGTATGGAGGTGCTGGGGAGACTGGAGAGTACTCTACTATCTAAGGCTGTAAGTTGTTCCATGATCGAGTAATCTCCCTCTTAAGAATCCGGGGCTTTCCTCTCAGCCCGGACAGAGACAAAGAGGGAAGCTCACCCACGACTTGGTAGACACCAGAACTCCAGCTATGTTCAAGAACACTAGTGAAGGGCCCCGATTCCTGGATATGCTAGTCCTGGCTGATGCCCCTTCCTCTCTGTGGCTAAAGCTGCAGGGAAGGGAAGGGCCCTGGTCAGAGGGGGTGAGAAGCCCATCCCTGGCTGCCCTGAAAAGCCGGGCTGCTGCTAGCCACACCCCAGGGGAGGTGAGGCCAGGCAGGCAAGGTGGGGAGACAAAACTTTTATGATGGACACTGCTCAGAGCCCTTCCCTTGCCATCCTGCTTCAATACGATTCAGCATGTCTGGCCCTGCCATGCATGATGAGGAGGCGAAGACAGAGACTCCAGGGAAATGTGAGGCCCTCCCTGCATCTACCAGGGCACACGGTCTGGTCTCCGCTGCTGTTCTCTCTGTGTCAGGAGTCCCCGTGGGTCCCCCAGGCACCTGAGAGATGTCCATGGCCCCTGGCATTCCCATTTGGTGCCCCTTCCCGCCCTCTCTGCCTGCCCTGTCTTGGTTGAGGCTGGAAGGGGCAGTCTCTAAGTTGGGAGCACAGAGCAGGAGTAGCAGGAACTCCAGCGTTGGGTCCTTCAAGAGGAGGAAGCCCATCCTTCTAAGACAGGCAAGAGGGCAGTGAACCCTCTTCCCAGCTCCAAAGCCAAGGCCACAGTGGCTGAGAGGAGAAGTGGTCAGGGACCCCACCGCCTGTTCCTACAACCCCCTAATATACAGTTCTGCCTCTCCGGGAAGTACTTCACAGACCCCCTCCCCTGACACGTATGTATCAGCCAAGTTAGAAGGGCTCTTTGAAGCCATCTGGCCCAAACCGCTGTCATATACTTGGGAAACTGAGGCCCACAGAGAGGGATCCTTGCATCACAGAGGCACTTACTCTGAAGTCAGTAATGAGGCCTCACACTTTATCTCTCTCCAAAATTCACACTATGTGCTCAACGAGCTGCACGAAAAAGTAAGCTCAAGTCCCAAATGGCCCCCCACTGCCACCCACTACGAGCCCTATCCCCTGCATCAGCTGGCAGCTTCTAGACAGGGGCCAAGCCATCCTGTTTACGCTTAGCCAGAGGGACTTTCGCAGAGGTAACCACATTCTCCCAAGACAAAATAAAAACAGTCACACTTCCAGATATTCATTCACTTATTTATTATTTATACCACACCCACTTCCAAAACCTATTTGAGGTGGCTCACAGTAAAAGCCACACGTACAACAGAGCTATTCAAAAGGGAATAAATGACCAATCAAAAACCTTTCAAGATTTTCAGACTGTGGAAGTGATTTTTTATTTTTTTAAGGACAAAGGAGGTCCTTGAGCTGAGGGTCAGGTCTTGAGGGTAGATATTTAAGTGTGCCTGGTCAGGTTGAGTAGTTAAAAGTGGAGCATCTGATGAAGGGCAGAAATCAGGGGTAGGAAAGAATAGCCATCAGCAGATGAAGAGCAAGTGAGAAGTCAAAGGTCGGGCACCTGGGTGGTTCAGATGGTTAAGCTTCTGCCTTTGGCTCAGGTCATGATCCCAGGGTCTTGGGATCGAGTCCCACATCAGGCTCCCTGCAGGGAGCCTGCTTCTCTCTCTGCCTCTCTGTCTCTGTCTCTGTCTCTCATGAATAAATAAATAAAATCTTAAAAAAAAAAAAGTCAAAGGCCCATTTTATCCTACCCCCCATTCTTCCTTCTTGGATGCCGAGGTGTGCCGAGGTGAGGCTTAGAGCTAGAGCCACTGTCTTCCGGCCATGAGGCGAGACACACCCAACATGCTGAGGATGACAGAAGGGAAGGAGCCTCCTAGGTCCTTGAGGACAGAGTTGAGCTGCTGAACCCACCCCGAAGAGTCCACCATCTGTTGTTTGAGAGCTGATGAAATGTTTCTATTGTGTAAGCCACTATTAGTCAGATGTTCTGTTACTTGCAGCTGAGTGCCTACAAATGGATTAAATGAAAGCTCCTTGTGGTCACTAGGAGTTACAGTGGAAGCACAAAGGGTGGACGACTTGTTTTACCCAAATGGATCCTAACAAGCTTCTTAGAGAACACCATTGAGGAGGGTCTTGAAGGATGAGTAGGAGTTTGGTGGGAAGGCAGGGTGTGCCAGGCAGGAGGATACCACATGTGAAAGGCATGGAGGCTAAGAAGGAAGATGCAGGTCAGAGGGGTCGCTCACAGAGAGGCTGAGATGTGAGAAGGCGTCTGGAGGAACGTAAGCAGAACACAAGGGGCCCTGGAGCCAGAGCAAGTGTGGATTTGGTCAAGCGGGCAATGGGGAGCCAGTGTGGGAATTTAAGCCCGAGCTAGCCAAATATCCATGAGGAAGGGTGAGCATTAGGAACAAGTCAAAGGCATTCAGACTACGGAGAAGGAGTCAGAATCAGTATCAAGAATTTTTTACCAAAGAATTTCTCACTTTTGTTTTGGGCCTTCTCTAGGGACCGTTTGTTTGGTAGGAACCAGTGGTGAGAACGGTCAGTCACACAACAAACCAGCAACTGCTGGGAAAAACCTTACGAAGACCAGGAACTCTCACAACGAACACGACAGCCTTGCACATCAGCAGGAGCGTAGCCAATGAGGTTTATCTGAGGCACGATTATTGCTAATTGAGAATGAACATGCCGTGTGCTAGCACGTCAGAGCATCTGGCCAGACCCTTCGTGGCACAAATGAGCAAACTGAGCCCTGAGAAGGGGTGTGAGCCACCTGGAACCCGGTTAGCCTGGTCCTAGGACTCACGCTCAGCCCCGCCATCCTCAACTCCAATCATAACCATAAATGGCGGCAGATCCAACAGAGAACAAACGAGAAAACCGGGCCCAACAGGATGACACAGCCCTGCCTCCCCCTCAAACAAAGAGAAGACATCAACGGATCAACATTTGAAGCATATGAATAGCCGCCCCCCCCCCCCCAGAGTGAGGAAGTGAAAGATAAAATTCCTTAAGCCCATACTGATTACTTTTAATACCCTTTCAGAATCCCTAAGAAACTAAACTTCTATTAAAAACAAAACAGAACAAAAACCAACAAACAAGCTTTGAAGTTGTTTGAAGATAAAAAGTATTTTGTGGGCCAAGGCTGGTGAGGGGATGGCTTCCGTGCATTTTGAAACAAACTTTGGAAAGCCCATCCCAGCTGGACAGGATTCTGCTGGGAGACCACAGACATATTTGTCAGCACCTAGCTGAGAGAACATTCAGCGGCCTCAGAGTCTGTCAAGACTTGCTCGTGTTACATGGCCCTCACGTGCAGGGCGGCCCTGGCTGGCTGGGTTCAAGCCCCAATGTCATCGCCTGCCAGCTGTAGGCTAGTCCCCTACTCTCTCTGTGCTTTGTGCTTTGATTTCCTCCTCCATAAACAAGGACAATGATAATAATAGTCATCAGCTCATCATGCTGTTGTGAAGATCGAATGAGAGCGTTAAGTCTGAGAATAACGGTTGTGCTCTGTTGGTGTTCATTAGCACTAGTTCCGGAAATCTCAGTGGGGAGAAATAACCCAGCCGTATACAGCCTCATTGGGCCTCCTCGGTCACCGGCCACTCCCCGGCTATTACGCGTGGTCCTTGGACCAACAGTAACTGTCACCTGTGGGATGGTTAGGAAGACTGAATCCAAGGCCCGACCCTTAGCCTACTGAGGCAGAATCCTCATTTTAGCAAGATCCTCATGGGATTCAGGTGAGCATTAAAGTTTGAGAAGCACTGAGACAGGCCCCTGTAATGAGCAACCGAAGGCATCCCTAATTGGAGGGGTTTGGCCCCTTTGCAGCCAGAATCTGCTGGCCCTCTTGGTCTTGAGACCAGGGCTCTTGAGCTGCTGTGTTCTGTCTCCCTCCTGCCTGATAGGGATGCTTGGCCCCCAGGACCTGTCCAGCCTGACTCCTGCTTCCCGCAAGTCTGTGTGGATGTGACTTTTGTTTCCTGTTCTCTGGTTTGTGTCCAACAGGTTAGGGCACATGGGAGACCCTGGCCATGCGTTGAATTTGCCTGGAACAGGGAATGGCTGGTGCATCTTCTGTAGAACCTTTAGCTTAGCCTGAGGGTGACCTTCCATAAACTCCTCTTTCACACAGAGCTCAAGGCACCTTCCCCTAAATGCCAGCTAAAGGGCAGCCCACCCTGCCACTGAGACGGTCATGGGACTGTCTGCGGGGGTGACTAATTCTGAGAAGTTGAAGTCAACTAAAACCCTCAGCCAAGCAGAGCGGGAATCATTCATTCATTAATTCTCTCCAGGAACATTTTTTAAATAGATGACTGTACTTTACTTAATTGGTTCAAATAGTTCCACTTGCTCTGGGAGTCAGGAAATCCTTGGTGTTGCCACTAAATATTTGTGTACTTCAAGCAGCTCATTTTCCATGTCTGGGCTCACGAGGGATTTGTTGTAAAATGAGGGAAGTTCTCTAGGATGACTTCTCTCTGTTCAGAAGTAAAATAAATATGCCTGATTCACCAAATGGGGATCCAGTTAAAAGGACCTGGAAGGCCAAGCTATAAGATTCAGACTTGATGCTCTAAACCTGCATTGTCCAATATGTTTACTACTAGCAACCTGTGGCTATGAAGACTTTGGGACATGGCTACTCTGAAATGAGATATGCTGCAAGTATAAAACACATACCAGATTTTGAGACTTTGGGGCGCCTTGGTGGCTCAGTGGGTTAGGCGTCTGCCTTCAGCTCACTCAGGTCACGATCCCAGGGTCCTGCGATCGAGCCCCGCATTGGGGTCCCTGCTCAGCAGGGAGTCTGCTTCTCCCTCTGCTGCTGCTCGTGTGCTTTCTCTCTCTCAAAATAAATAAATAAAATCTTAAAAAATAATTTAAAAAAAGATTTTGAGACTTGTATGACAAAAAGAATGTAAGATATCTCATTATTATTATGTGGATACATGCTGAACTTATAATATTTTAGATATGCTGGGTGAAATAGCATACTTTATTACAATTAATTTCACCTGTTCTGGGTTTTTTTAATTTCATTGTCAATGTGGCTACTAGAAGATTTAAAATTACGTATTGAATTATATGAAACATCTATTGAACAACACTGCTCCAGAGCTACTTAACTTCTCCAAACAAAGAGGAGTGAAACCAAAGATGAGTTCATCTTCGGATAGTGCCCTGTGGGAATCACTTCCAAATTTAACCATCATCGAAATTATTCATTGCGAGCAAAATGAGGGATAATTCTACAGATGTTCTCGTGAAAGTTCCAGATTTTGCTTGTACCTCCCCAAAATGTCCATTCGAATGTATAACCTATTTTTTTGTCTTTGGGGCATGACCTAGTGCTCGGCTGGTTGTGAACCAGGGACAGGTGTCTGGAGTGGGAGGATAGTTCTTCAGGTCCTTCTTTAATGACCTGGCAGAGAGGTAAAGATCTAAAATGAAAAGACATGTTAATGCTGGGAATGGTATTGCCTCGTATTTTCCTGATACAGCGAATTCTTCCCAACCACATGAGGCAGTGCTTTGTGGTTTGGATAAAGACTGGAAGATGGGGCGCCTGGGTGACTCAGTCAGTTAAGTGTCTGCCTTCCGCTCAGGTCACGATCCCAGGGGGATCCTGGGATCCAGCGCCACACTGGGCTTCTCACTGAGCAGGGAGTCTGCTTGTCCCTCTCCGTCTTCCCCTCCCCCCATTTGTGTTTGCACTCTCTCTCTCTAAAATAAATAAAATTAAAAAAAAAAAAGACTGAAAAAACAGCAAAACGTTAGCAGCAGCTTACAGGAAGGAAATTGCCAGACCATGCCCCTGTGGGTCAACTTCCTCTCATGAGATTCCCCAAAGCAGCCCTGTACTCATTTGCCATGTGGACTTTCCTTTCTTCACCTTCTGGCCTCCTGACTTTCTTGACCAGCTGCCATTTGGGGAGGTCTGGTCTGGATGCCTCTTCTCCCTTGTACATGTCTGACCTTGCTCTGTTCGGGGGCTGCCTAGGCTGGGGGCCAAGGTGGCAGTTAGGGCAAGGGTTGCAAGGGCACAAGAGAGGAAGAGCATTTGCTTGAATGTCAGCTCTGGGCCTCCCATGGTCCCAGCCGAAGTGTCCCAACAAGCTACAGCCCGGCAGATCCAGAGCGGCTCCCACTCCCGGCTTCTGCTGACTCTACCCAATTCTCTGAGCCCTTGACAGTTAAGCATGGGACACTGTGAATGGGGCCACTGTACATCCTCTGCTCCAAGGACCATGTCCTGTGGGGCGCTAGGATTGTATGGCTTGTGCCCTTTGGGCCAGTACAAGAAGCCGATTTTTCTCTCAGTGTTTTGGAGAGGAACCAAACTCCCTTGACCTAAGCTCTCGTTGTACAAACAAATGATTCCTCAAAAAGCCACACAATGAAAGGGTCATAGTGACTATACTTCTGGAATAAAAAGTATAGATAGAGGATCAGATAAGAACGGGCTTATGTGTGGTGTGAATGGAGCGATCTGCTCATTTCGCGGAAGCCTCTTTCTCCAGCCTCCACAGCACACCCTCTCCATCCACCCCAGTCACCAAACACTGAGCTTTCTATTACAAGGATCCAGAGGAGGACACCCCTGGCTCCACAGTCCCAGCAGGGAGGGGGCATTTCTGATTCTGGTCTTTCCAGAACCAAGTGCCCCTGGAGCCCTGGGCTTTCTTAGCTGGCCTGGCCCTGATTGTCTCGGGCATCAGGACTGAAACAAGCGTCATTCATGCCTACCTTTCTTCCTTCCTTTCTTTGTCTCCCTCTCTCCTTTCCTTCTTTCTTTCCCTCTCTCCTTCCTTCCTTCTTTCCTTCCTTCCTTCCTTCTTTCCTTCCTTCCTTCCTTCCTTCCTTCCTTCCTTCCTTCCTTCCTTCTTTCCTTCCTTCCTTCCTTTCTTTCTTTCTCTTTCTTTCTTTCTTTCTTTTCTTTCTTCTTTCTTTCTTTCTTCTGTCAGTCCCTTGTTTTTCATTTTTGCATTATCTTGACAGTTTGATGTGTATAAGCAAAATAAACAATTTAAGAATGGGCCGAGAGTTTGGGGGAATTTCTCTCAGAAACTAAACCTGTTTAGAATAAGAGTTCCTGGTCTCAGTGCAGCTGAGTCAGGGCCTCGTGAGTTTTACATTTAGTTTCTCCAATGTAAAAATGTAAGGTGACTCCTCACCCAGAGGATTTTTGCTGGTGTCCACCCTCAGGATCCAGCCCCCCCTGCCGCCCGCCCCCCGCCCCTCCCCGGCCTGGTCCAGGTGGGGGCTTTCTGTGGAGACTCATTGTGGAAGGTGTCGTCTGGGGCACTTAGCTCCAGCTTCCAAGTCAGCGAGCAAGCGGGAAGAACAGGATTTATAACTCAGGAGCAGACGCCATTGGCTACGTAAAGAGGCAGCCTAGTGGGCAAGTGCCATCCAGCAGTCCCTGCTTACCCCTTCCCTCCACAGCCAAGGCCACTTAACTCCGGCCATGTGTTCTGGGAATGATCCTGTTTTAGATCAGGAGCTGAATTTGATTCCAGTCCTGCTCTGACACTATTATTTATTTATGGTTGTAATCATTAACCATTTGTTGCACTCTTGCCATGTGTCAGCTGTTCTACAGATACTGACATTTAAAACTCTGGGAAAAGAAAGCAAGCAAGCTCTGGGAGCCCTACAAGGGCGGAACTACTAAGGTCACGTAGAACATGACAAAACTGAGGTTGAGGAGATTCAGGGACTCAGTCCCAGAGCCAGGTTCTCTCCAGCTCCAAGTCTGCATTTTGTCTTTCTTGATTTTTTTTAACTGTAAAATATGTCTCAAAATAGTATATATACACATATAAATGATTTAATGAATTACAATATATTTTTTATATACAAATAATATTTTTATATTACATAGTTTATTTTTTTAAAGATTTTATTTGTTTGAGAGAGAGCACACAAGCAGGGGGAGCAACAGACGCCTGATATGGGGCCTGATCCCAGGACCCCAGGATCACGACTTGAACCAAAGGCTGACACCTAACCCACTGAGCCACCCAGACACTTCTGTTGGCTACATAGTTTAGTGATATGTTTGTAGCTTGTTTTTTGCTTTCTTTATGGAATCTTTTAATAAAAGCAAATTCTTAGTTTTAATGGAATAGAATTTAGCAATATTTTCTTTTATGATTTGCCCTTTTCCATAGCATGTTTAAAAACTCATTTCCTATTCCAAAGTCATAAAGATGGTTTCCTACATTGTTTTCTAGTTGGGCCTTTCATGTTTATATCTTTAAACAAGCTAGAGGTCTTTTGTATGGGTTTTTCTGGGTGTTTTTTGTTTTTGTTTTTGTTTTGAGCATGATGTAAGGTATACTAATTTACAGACTTTATGTGTGTGTGTGGTCTCTAAACTCACACAGGAACTACACAAATCAGGCTTACTTCTTTCAGTTAAATTTTACAAGATTTTATTCAGTATTTACTGTGGTCTATCTAGAAGTAGGTCCTATATAGGAAAAAAAAAGGAAATTATGGATTATGAAAGTTTTGAATCATTAATTAGGAATTTACTGTTAAGGAGAACACCACATATTTTTTAGCTTCCTGATTGATTGTTTTCACATGGATATATATATATATATATATATATGGTTTATATAGGTTCTGTGGGCCACTGGGGATTCCCAAACTCACTTCCTTTGAAATGAGTCGTAATCGCTTCTTGGCCTTTTGGCTAAGATCAAGTGTGAAATGAGCCTGGTAAGCACTGATGTGGTGTGGTGAACCTTGGGTTCTTGTTCACATTCTATTTTGTTACTTATCTTTCTCCACAGAGATATGCTATGGTCCAGAAGTTTTTCTTAATATCCTACAATGATCCTCTACTTTTCCACAAGTAGAAAGAGGTGTTTATGAACAACTAAATGCTTCATGTGGCTAGATGCTTCCAAACCTAGGGATAAGCATGGTTAAGATTAATTGGGCCATGTTTTGGTCATTAGGTCCAAACAATTGGCTTACCATAAACCTACCATTGCCACTCTAGATAAACCACTCAAAGCTGATGGTCCATTATGTTTGAATTTGTAGAAGGGAGGTAGTTAGGGGAGATCTTTATTATCCAATATGAAAAATTCCTTTTATTATAAAGTCACTATAGTAAGGGTTTCAGCAAAGGCTTCTGGAAGGCCTTTGCAGCCAGACTCCTCATGCAAAAGAAATGACACATACAAAGGGGAAGAAAACATCTCCAATAGTACAGAAGGCTATAAAATGAAAAACAAATTTCTCTTTCCCTCTTTCCTACCTTGACCCACTCCCTAGAGCTAATCATTATCCATAATATCTTATGTGTCCTTTCAGAAATTATTTTTAAGCATTTGTAAGGAAAAAATATTTCTATTTCCTCTTCTATAACACAAATGGACACATCCATGTAACCACCACTCAAAATGAGATATTAACATTTCCGTCCCCTAGAAGGTTTTCCTCATGCCCCTTTCCGAAAAGTCAGTTCCCATTGTCCCTACTTCCTGCCCTCCCAAAGACAACAATGTTGAAACTTGCTTTTTTGACTGAATCTATCTTGGATGTGATTTGGTGTCAGTGCTTAGAGCTTTACCTTGTTCTTTTATTTATTTATTTATTTAGATTTTTTTTTTTTAATTTAACAGAGATAGAGAGAGAGCACAAGTAGGCAGAGCGGCAGACAGATGGAGAGGGAGAAGCAGGCTCTCCGCCGAGCAGGAAGCCCGATGCGGGGTTCAATCCCAGGACCCGGGGATCATGACCGGAGCCAGAGGCAGACGCTTAACTGACTGAGCCACCTAGGCGCCCCTACCTTGTTCTTTTAAATAGTTGTACAGTATGCATGATATGGATGCATCAGAGTTCCTTATAGATAGACATTAGGAATGTCACCATTAAAAAAAGTACAAAATATATCAACACAATGCATTAAACTCCAAGTGACAGCAAGGCAGTCTCTCAGCATGAAGTCCCAGCATCCTCTGTCTCAACAGGGACCTCTGGTCTTACCCTTCCATGGGTTTTGTTTGCAACCTTTGCCCCATCCAGTTAAATACCAAGTCCTCCTTTAGCTATGTAAAATGATGCTATTATTTAAAAATCATCATCAGGAGAAAAAGTAGATACTACTAATCCTACCAACAAATACAGTATTTCTAAAATCTTGTACCAGCAACTACCCCTCTTCAAAGGAACTCACTGGACCTCAGTTCTGTACATTATGGGGAGGGATAAGATGAGTGCTAAGGATCTTTCTTCCTAAGTGGGCAAATAAATATAATTATGGGCATAAATCTGAAGGTTTTTTTTTTTTTTCAAATAACCAACAAAAACAAACTGAGGTAGAGGCACTGCTGACCAATAAATTCTTGAAAAATAAAGCCTATTTTGATATTTAATAAAGTATACAGAGCTGAGGAATGGTTGATATGCTCTCCTACTTAAAGAGTAAGCACATTCAGGGGGCGCCTGGGTGGCTCAGTCAGTTAAGCGTCTGCCTTCAGCTCAGGTCATGATCCCAGAGTCCTGGGATCAAGCCCCGCATCGGGCTCCCTGCTCCGCGGGAAGCCTGCTTCTCCCTCTCCCAGTCCCCCTGCTTGTGTTCCCTCTCTCGCTGTCAGATAAATAAATAAATTTTTAAGAAAAAAAAATGAGTAAGCACATTTGGGAGCATATACAAGAAGAGTGAATGAATATTTGCTTCCGGTAAGAGTCAAAGCAAATAATAAAATTAAGTTATATCAAAATAAAACCAATGTGATCTTGATAACTAGAGTAGTTTTATGCATGAAACTTCGTGTCTATCATGCATAATGTCAGTTGGGAATCCAGAACATTTCTTATCTGGCAATAGATTATCGTGACAAGCTTGGTCAACAGACCCAAGGCCAGGACGCCTGCGTGGCTCAGTCGGTTGGGCGTCTGCCTTTGGCTCAGGTCATGATCCCAGGGTCCTGGGATCAAGCCCCACATCGGGCTCCCTGCTCTGTGGGGAGTCTGCTTCTCCCTCTCCCTCTGCCCCTCTCCCCTGCTCGTGCTCTGTCTGTCTGTCTCTCAAATACATAAATAAAATCTTTTTTGTTTTTTTTTAAGATTTTATTTATGTATTTGAGACAGAGAGAATGAGAGACAGAGAGCATGAGAGGGAGGAGGGTCAGAGGGAGAAGCAGACTCCCTGCCGAGCAGGGAGCGCGATGTGGGACTCGATCCCGGGACTCCAGGATCATGACCTGAGCCGAAGGCAGTCGCTTAACCAACTGAGCCACCCAGGCGCCCCTACATAAATAAAATCTTTAAAAAACAAACACACACACCAGACCCAAGACCATGTCTCTCTAAAAGTAAAGAAAGCTAAAACAGGCCGCGTAGACCACAGGAGCAGAGGAAACATAGCCATTCCCAGTGAGAAGAGACTTTCTCTCGGCTGCCCCTCCACTTACCAGTGCCTGCTCTGCACCTCAATAATACACACTGGAGAAAATGCGCCCAATTAAATTACTATTATGTGACTATGGCCTCCCAAAAGTGGCAAAATACACATTTAAAGCCATGTTGATGCTTTTTATGTGTACAGAGTTATAAACTCTGTCAAGGACTTCTGAGAACCCTCCTTGGAAGTGTAGAATAGTCACCCCTGAGTCCCATAGATTTATATGCATTCTTTCTAATCTCTGCAGCTGAATCAGCGACCTGCAAGTTAGCCAGGGGTACGGGCATTAGTTCTCCTAGTGTTTTCAGGGGGTGAGCTTCTTTTTGCAAGCTGGAATTGGACACCTGTGTGTGCTTCCCTCTTTCCTTAAATCCCTGCAGTTAGGGCTCCATTAAGGAACTCATTACTATTAAAATTTAAAGTGTGGGGGCACCTGGCTGGCTCAGTAGGTGGAGCATGTGACTCTTGGTCTCAGGGTTGTGAGTTCAAGCCCCATGTTGGGTGTACAGATTACTTAAAAATAAAAAAAAAATCTTAAAAAGATTTTTTTAAAATTTTGATTAGTCTTGAAGATTTTTGCCTCTTTTCTTACTCAGCACAACCAGTGGGTTTTTCCTTTTTGCTTAACTTGAGACGCCAGGGCAAAAACAAAAACTCTATTTTTACTAAGGAAACTTACAGAGCGAAGCAACTTTAATGGCAAATACTTCTGAGAAGTATGACTTGGACTGTTCCTCTTCAAGTGTTTGTGAGATTGTTAAAAATTTTTCACTTGGGTAAGAGTGGAGGAAACCTTAAGACTTTCATATTTTCTCCCCATCTCTAGCTTTGATCATTTTCTACAGATTACCGAGTCTGGAGGACATGGTGTCCTATCAGGGGACCAGCAAGGTACATGCCCACTGTGGAGACAAACACATTAGACTGTCAGAGATGGGGCCATTTAATAATCAAACCATACAACTGTCTCAGGAAGGGTGTCTGAGAAGAAGACTAAAAGGAAGATTTACACACAGGAGGTTATTAAAGATGTCTTCACAACTACCACCTGCAGAGGAGGAAGGGCAGCAGGGTTGGGAGAGGTTGGCCTGGGCTGCAGGTGGACCAAAGGCCTCAGCCAGTCCTACAACAAGAAGCTTCTGGAGCTTCATGGCCTCAGGAGTCAGTCGACCTGGATTCAAATTCTAGCCACACACCTTACTAGTTGGACAAATTCCTAACCACCCTAAGTTTTCTCAGCTGTTCAATGGGCATGGTGATTACATGAGCACCCACCTCACTGGGTCATTATGAGAATTGACTGACACAGTGTACGCACAGTGTATGACACATTCTATGTGCTCAATACAAGTTGGCTATTTGCAGGAATCTATTATCTGCATCGTGATCAGCATAAGAGAAAGCTATGCCTCATTATGTAATAGAAGTAGACGTAATATGGAAGTGAGAAAGCCAGGGTTTGTTTTTAAATAAATAATCATTTTCTTTTTTCATGGCTAAAAAATTGTGGTAGGGGAAACAGGAAGATGTTGGTCAAAGGGTACAGAATTTCAGTTCTGGAAGATGAATAAACTCTGGAGATCTAACGTACAGCAATATGACTATGGTTAATAAGACTGTTTTATATACTTGAGATTTGCTAAGAAGGTAGATCATAAGTATTCTCACCACAAGAAGAAAATGGTAACTATGGGAGGAGAGAGAGATGTTAAGTAGCTTAATTGTGATAAATATTTCACAGTGTATGTGTATATCAAATTGTACTCCCTAAATATGTACAATTTTGAACTGTCAGCTATACCTCAATAAAGCTGGGGAAAAAATAACAGTTTTTTTTAACGGTCAAAATAATACACATTCAGTAAGAAACATTTAATGAAAGACAAAAAGTTTAAAAAATTACCTGCCATTAACTTTTTGGTATTTTTTTCTTCTATTCCTTATCAACAACTATGTGCATATGTGCGTATATATGTGTGTATTTCTGAGCAACTTTCAAATTATTATTATTAACTATAGTCATCATGCTGCACATTACATCCCCAGGACTAATTTATTTGATAACTAGAAGTTTATACCTTTTGCCCTTATATGATTTGCCCATATATGATTATTTATTTTCTTTTTTTAAAGATGTTAATCATTTATTTGAGAGAGAGAGAGAGAACATGAGTGGGGGCGTGTGGAGGAGGAGCAGAGGGAGAGGGAGAAGCAGCCTCTCCAACTGAGCAGGGAGGCCAATGCGGGGCTCCATCCCAGGACTCTGAAATCATGACTTGAGCTGAAGGCAGACTCCCAACTGACTGAGCCACCCAGGTGCCCGCCATATGTGTTTTCTTAAGTAAACTTTTTACTTTAAAATATTTTTTTTGATTTACAGAAAAGTTACAAGGATAATACAGAGAGTTCCCATATAGCTCACACCCAGCTTTTACTGTTACCTTACATTGCTACAGTACATTGTGGTACATAAATGTATCATTTATCACAACTAATGAGCCAACGTTGATACATTATTTTTTATAAGTAAGCTCTATACCCTCTGTGGATCTTGAATTCACAACCCCAAGATCAGGAGTCTTGTGTTCTACCAAATGAGCAAACCAGGTGCCCCGATACCTGACTCTTAACTGCAGTCCACAGTGAATTTACATTTCTCTGTTTTTATGTATGTCCCACTTCTCTTCTAGGATTTCTTCCAGGACACCACATGACATGTAGTGATCATGTCTTGTTAGGCTACTCTAGAACATAAGAGTTTCTCAGACTTTTCTTGCTTTTGGTGAACTTGACAGTGTTGAGGAGTCCTGGCTAAGTATTTTGTAGAATATCTTTCATTTGGCACATATCTGATGTTTTCCTCATGATTAGACTGGGGTTATGGGTTTGGGGGAGGAAAACCACAGAAGTAAAGTACCATTTTATCACATTATATCAATGGTACTATCAACATGACTTATCACTGTGTATGTTGACCTTGATCACCTAGTTGAGGTATTATTTGTAAAGTTTTCTTTTTTTTTCTGCCCTTTCATTCTGTATTCTTTGGAAGAAAGCCACTATGCACAGCCTATACTTTAGGGGTAGGAACTTATGCTCCAACTCCTTAATGAAATAACATCTACGTATATTGTTTGGAATTCTTCTGTATAGGAGATTTGTCTTTTTTCTACTTAGTTATTTAGTCAATAATTTATTGATATCAGGGGCGCCTGGGTGGCTCAGTCATTAAGCGTCTGCCTTTGGCTCAGGTCATGATCACAGGGTCCTGGGATTGGGCTCTCTGCTGGGCGGGAAGCCTGCTTCTCCCTCTCCCACTCCCCCTGCTTGTGTTCCCTCTTTTGCTGTGCCTTTCTCTGTCAAATAAATAAAATCTTTAAAAAAATAATTTATTGATATCAGTAGTCGGATCTCATGGGTATTTATTTTATACCTTGAGTTATAATCCAGTATTATGCTATTTTGTTGTTGACATCATTCCAATTTGGCTGTTGGGAGTTCCTTCAGTTGGCTCCTGTGCCATGGACATATCCTTGTAGGTTTTTCTTTGAGCACTTCCTTACTTTCTGGCACTAGAAGATGCTCCATATTTATGTTGTATTGCCTGCCCCAGCCATTTCTCCAAGAAGCCTAGTTTCTTTTTATTGAGGAATGGTATTAGAAACCAAGACCTGGGCACTGGGTGTGCTCCATGTACCTGGGTATTGCTTCTGGGCCCTTTCAGTGAACAGAACTAAGAAATATACATGTATATACTAATAGTTTTTTAGTGGATTCATTAAGATTTTCTACATATAAAATCCTATTATCTGCAAATATAGTTTCACTTCTTCCTTTTCAATCTAGATACTTTTTATTTATTTGTTTTTTCTTGCCTAATTGCATTAGCTAGAACCTCCAGCATAATGTTGAATAGAAGTAGTGAGAGTGGACATCATTGTCTTGTTCCTGATCTTAGAGGAAATTATTTAGTGTTTCACCACTAAATAAATGTTCTTTATTAGACTGAGGTAGTTTCCTTTAGTTTGTTGAGTTTTTTTTATAATGAAAGGGTGCTGGATTTTGTCAAATGCTTTTTCTACATCAATTGAGATGATCATGTGGGTTTGGTCCTTTATTCTATTGCTTTGGTATATTACATTAATTGATTTTCAGATGTTAAGCCAACCTTGCACTCCTGGGATAAATCCTGCTTGTTCATGGTGTAGAATCCTTTTTACATGTTGTTGAGTTCAGTTTTCAAGTATTTTGTTGAGAATTTTTACATCTATATTCATATGAGATATTGCTCTGTTTTTTTCTTATAAAGTCTTTGGTTCTGGTATCAGGGTAATACAAACCTCATAGAGTGAGTTGGAAAGTGTTCCTTCCACTTTTATTTTTTGGAAGAGTTTGTGACGAATTGTTATTCATTCTTCTTTAAATATTTGTTAGCATTCACCTGTGAAGCTCTCTGGGCCTGAGCTTTCATCTGTGGGAAGTTTTAAAATTACTAACTCAATCTCTTGTTATAAGTTTATTTAGATTTTCTATTTCTTCTTCAGTCAGCTTCAGTAGTTTGTGTCTTTCTAGGAATTTGTCCATTTCATCTAAATTATCTAATTTGTTGGCATATAGTTTCTCCCAATATTGCTTGATAATCTTTTTTATTTCTATAATGTTGGTAGTGATGTTCTCTTACTCCTGGTTTTCATATTCTGAGTGAGTTTTTCTCTTTTTTAATTTGGTCAGTTAAGCTAAAATTTTGTCAGTCTTGCTGATCTTCAGAGGATAATTTTGGTTTGGTCAACTTTAGTGTTTTTATATGTGTATACTAATCTGTGCATATACATACAATCATAGTTGTTACTATATTATATCCATCTGTATCTATATTAAGCTAAACACAGGTTCACAATGATGTCTCCAACTTCAATCTAGTAGCACATGATTCATTCTAGCCTTTCCCCTTGTTTATCTGTAACTTCACACTCCAAGAGTGATAAATTTGGCTCCCATTATCTTCCACCCATGTACTTATTTGTTCAATCCTAGTATATGTATATGGTGGCTTCAGAATTGTCAACCCATATCCCCATGGGAAATAACTTTACCATTTAGAGTATAGTGCTTATGTACAGTTCCTTTTGCTTTAGTCTTCCAATCTCCACTCATTTCCAAAGTCACTTAGGTAAGCATCCACTCTCTTCAGTTAACTTATATCATATATTTTAATAACAGTTAGATTCTTTTATCATAGTCTACATTCTGCTCTGGGATTTCCCTGACCTTTTTTTTATTTGCATACATTAAGGTTGATTCCTTGTGCTATAAAGTTCTATGGGTTTGAAAAATGCATAGTCTCATGTAACGTACAGGATAGTTTTACTGCCCTAAAACATAGTTCACCTATTCAACACTCTCCACTCCCCAAACTCCTGGCAACCACTGATATATTTTCTATTTCTATAATTTTACCTTTTTCAGAATGTTATATAAATGGAATAGCCTTTTAAGATAGGCTCTTTTCACTTAGTAATATGCATTTCATTTAGCAATATTTTCTATGTTGCTGCATGAATTAATAGCTCATTCCATTTTATTGCCAAATAGTATTCCATTGTATACAGTTTTTTTTTTTTCATACCTTCCATACAGTTCTTTTTCATACTTTCACGTATTGAGGACTATCTTGGTTACTTCCAGTTTTTGTAGATTATGAATAAATCCACTCTAAACATTAATATGTGGATTTTTGTGTACTTTTTTAAAAAAGATTTTATTTATTTATTTGACAGAGAGGTTGACAGTGAGAGAGGGAACACAAGCAGGGGGAGTAGGAGAGGGAGAAGCAGGCTTCCGGCAGAGCAGGGAGCCGGATGCGGGGCTTGATCCCAGGACGCTGGGATCATGACCTGAGCTGAAGGTAGACGCTTAATGACTGAGCCACCCAAGCGCCCCGATTTTTGTGTACTTTGAAGTTTTCAAATCTGTTTAGTAAATGCCTAGGAGTATGATTGCCGGATTGAATAGTATGACTATATTTAACTTTTTTTTTTTTTTTTTTTTACAGATTTTAATTATTTATTTGAGAGGGAGAGAGAGAGCTAGAGTGCAAGAGCAGGGCGAAGGAGAAGCAGACTCCCCACTGAGCAGGGAGCCCAATGCTGGTCTCGATCCCAGGACCCTGGGATCATGACCTGAGCAGAAGGCAGACGCTTAACCGACTGAGCCACCCAGGAGCCCCAGACTGTATTTAACTCTATAAGAAACCGCCAATCTGTCTTCCAGAGTGGTTCTACCATTTCGCATTCCTGCCAGCACTGAATGAGAATTGTTATACACCGTGACAGAGGACTTTTCAGCTAAAATGACTTCAAATCCAAATTTATGGCCTTCTGTTAATCTTGCTCTTTATGCTTTGATGGATTGAAAGCCGTGGGAAGCTGCAGGAAAGTAAGGGTGTGTCTGGGAGGGAGATATGGACCCTTTGATTAATTTTATCAATCTCTTGGCCAGTGGCTAACCTTATAAACACCAGATGTCCAAGGATAGCTCATTCTGCTAACAGAAAACGGCTACAGTCATGAAGAGGAAAAGTTCTTTCCTCACTAAACTGATAATCGCAAACTCTCGTGTGAGATTTCCCCCAGGCCATGTGTATTTTGCACCCCTTCCCGATAATCCTGATGGTACCATATGCTACAGAGGACTACAGATAATACATTTCTCAAAAAAAAAAATGCTTTAGCTATCCCTTTTGATTTTGTTGTTTATAATAAGACAAGTATACATTTGGGTTGAATGTCTTAGGATAAGATGGTCCCTTTCTTATTATCTTTGAATTCCAGCTAGAGATGCATCTTAAAATACAGGGGCAAATAAACATGGTATCGGGAGGACCTGACAGGTAGTAGGACAAATTTGGGGAAAGGGGGTCAGGATGATCACTGATGGGGAGAGACAAAAAGAATAAGAACTTACCTGGGGAACAGGGAAGGAGCCCATGGCAGGCATGGGCGATCCCCATGGTGGAGAGCCCCCTTGGCTTGAAATGGGGGTGGGTAGAAAAGGAGAAAGACGCAGGAAGTCAGTCTAGAAAGTCAGGAGAGGCGAAAAAAATTGGGGTCTGACCCGAATGGAAGCTGAAAGTGAGAAGCTTGGGGAGAAGAATCTGAGGCTTCAGTTAGTTTAGGAGTGATTCTGACCGTAAGTTTTGACAGCAGCATGAGCAACAGCTAACATGCTAAAGGCCCTTCTAAGCTGCCCACACCTGTCCTAAACACTTTACTTCATTATCTCATTTAAACCTGTGTGGTGAGGGGCGCCTGGCTGGCTCAGTTGGTTAAGCCTTTGCCTTCGGTTCGGGTCATGATCTCAGGGTCCTGGGATCGAGCCCCACGTCGGGCTCCCTGCTCAGCCGGGGAGTCGGCTTCTCCCTCTCTCTCTGCAGCTCCCCCTGCTTCTGCTCTCTCTCACTATCTCTCTCTGACAAATGAATAAATAAAATCTTTTAAAAATAATAAATAAATAAACAAAGCTGTGAGGTGAGCACTATTATTCATATTTTACAGATAAGAGATGATTGAAGTTTAGAGAATTTAAGATACTTAGAGATAAGTATCTTTAAGACACTTAGCTTAAGTTGAGATTCCAATCTGGGATTGTTTGGTTCCAAGGTACCTTCTTTTTGTCTGTGGGCTCTTGAACACCTTCTATGCTTCAGCAGTGGGGTATCAAAATGCTCACAGCCTGCCCAGATCGAACCTTCAGGATTCCCCAGGCCTTATTTCTTCCAGGAGCCCTGCTAGATGCCCCTGGCCAGTCCCCCCTCCTCTGAACCCCTAGAAGCCCTTGTCTAAGAGCTCCCTGGCAAGCACATCTTCCGTTGAGTTTCAGCTTTTGCATTTATTATGCAACTCCTGAACTTTTAACAATCTGCTTTTTCATTTGTTTTTTTTCTCTAATCTTTTTTGTTTTCAAATAGACTTTATTTAAAGTATGCTCAATGTCCAGCATTGAGTCCAACTCAGGGCTTGAAGTCACGACCCAAGCTGGGATCCTGGGGCACCTGGGTGGCTCAGTCGGTTAAGCGTCTGCCTTGGGCTCGGGTCATGATCTCGGGTTCCAGGGATTGAGCCCCGCATCGGGATCCCTGCTTAGTGGGGAGTCGGCTTCTCCCTCTGCCCTTCCCCACCCCCTCATTCTTTCTCTCTCTCTCTCTGATAAATAAATTAAAGCTTAAAAAAAAAAGACCTAAGCTGAGACCATGAGTCAGACGCTTCACCAACTGAGCCATCCAGGTGCCCCTAGACTTTATTTTTTAGAACAGTTTTGGATTCACAGAAACATGGTAAAGACAGTACAGAGTTTCTGCCCAGTCCCCACACTCCGTTTCCCCTATTATTACCTGTTAGTGTGGTGCATCTCCCTCTTGACTATTTTCTACGCACTTACATACACATCAACATACTTCCAGAAACATGTTTGGTGTGTCTCAGCCTCCTCCTCACAGCTTAGCCTGGTACTCTGCTGAGAGAAACCATCACAACACAGGCCAAGTATCGTGGAGCCTGGCCAAGGTGAAATCCTTGCTCTTCTTCCAGAACAGGGATTTGGGGTGACATGCTGAGGTTTCGAAGCAGGATGTGTCAGTATCTTCCTTCCTTTCTTGTGGAAACCTGAAACTCTCCCAAGAGCGAGCTCTGATGAAAAACAAAGACGGAGATGCTGGAATCTGTTCTCTGTGAATCACCAGCAGTGCCCACTTTTGTGATCATCTCTAATTCAGGGCAACTGGTTTGGAGAAGTTATCTGATGAACAAGCTGGTTTTGTCTGAGCCCAGGAACAAACTGATGCCAAAGCTCCATTCAGTAAACATTTATCGAGCACCCATCAGGGGGCTCTGGGAAGAATCCCCACAACTATCAGAACTGTCCCCTACATCTGTAAAACACAGTGTCCCTGAGCAGGAGAGACAGGAGGCAGGGGCACCAGCTTCTGGAGAAGGATGTTAGGTTCTCTTTGGGACGAGTTGAATCTGAGTGGGTTATCTAGGCGCAGGTGTCCACAGGCCCCTGGGAATAAAGATCTGGCACTTAGGGAGAGAGGACACAATTTGGTATTTGTACAGTGAGCAGAAAGAATCTCATCGTAGAGATCCAGATGGGAGCACGTGGGTGCCTGACCTTCAACTCATCACGTACTTTTTCTCAGGTAATTCATGGCATTTGCTATCTGTTCCCACGTCGTTTTTATAAAACTTCTTAGAATTTAGATAATGATGAAGCACTTCCATAGATCTGCTGTACTAGCCATTTGTCTGTTTTAAGTGTACCCAAATATGAAACAAGGATGCTTTTCATAATGTTTCAAAGGTTTTTGGTGCTGTAATAGGCTTCTGGAAGATGGATAAGTGATCAGATAGAACTCAAGGGAAGCACTCTGAGGCAGCTCTTTGTCACTGGCGCTTGGCACGGTGCCTGATGCACAGTAGATCCTCCATAAACATCCTTTAAATACGCCATAAAGAAGATGAACCCATAAAGGCTCATGCATTGACAGACTGTTCTCTCTATTCCATGAACACATGGAAAATGAGAAGTATCCTTCAGACAGGGAATAGGGACTCGACAGATGGCCCAAAGCAGGCTCAGGATTAGAAACAGGATGAGGAGAGCGCCTGGGTGGCTCAGTTGGTTAGGCGTCTACCTTCATGGCATCTACCTCAGGTCATGATCCCGGAGTCCTGGGATTGAGCCCCTCATCGGGCCCCCGGCTCAGCGGGGAGTCTGCTTCTCCCTCTTTCTCTGCTGCTGCCCCCACTTGTGGTCTCTCTCTCTCGCTCACTCTCTCTCTCAAATAAATAAATAATATTACAAAAAAAGAAAAAAAAAAAAACAGGACAAAGTAATATAGTCTCTCTTGCAGAGGGAGCTGAAACCGGGCAGACAAGCCCAGGCCAGTGCCCCTTGCCACCCAGGCAGGATGCTGGCTTAGGGCTCCTCATGACCCAGCCCAGTGGTTGTGCTACGTAGCCAGAGAGCAGCGGATCAGGGCAAGGGCTGGCCTTCCAGGAGCTAACTGCCCAAAGATATCCAGACAGGCTGAAACAGTGTCTGCAGGCTCAGTCTCTGAGGGCCTCGGTGGGCCAGGGGCGCCTCAGGTCCAGGCGACCCCGGGCAGAAAGGATAGTCTTGAGAGACCACTCCCAGGCAAGGGCCACAACGCCAACTGCACTGTGCCCGGACCAGCCCCCTGCCGTTCCAAGCATGAGTGTCCTTGTCAGAAGCCACCTCCCTCTTCCTCCTCAGAGAGGAGAAGAAGAGGAAGCAGGTCAAGGCTGGTGCCCCGCTCCAGCCAACCTTTAACTAGACTCCAGAATTAGATTTCCAAATGCACGCTCTGTGGGCTGTTTCATTTCTTGTGAGTGTGTGAATGGCTTGGAGGGGGGCAGGGAGGAGTGATTTAGTATTTGTTTCCCTTTGGTTTCTCAGTAAGAGTTGTTTGTTTGTTTGTTTGAAAGGATGGGGGGGATTCATGGTGGTGTTTGATCATTTTTGAAAAATCCTACCCTTGCCCCAGCTCCGGCTGGGTCTGCAGGAGAGGGAGGTTCCCCTGGCAGTCTGCAGGGACTGGCTAGCCAGCCGTTCTTCCCTGGAGTACTCAGTGAAGTTCACAAGAGGTCATTCCTCTACTTCAGTTTCAGAAACTCAATTTTTTTTCAGTTCACCCATGGTCATGAGGCAATCTGTTATCCAAGGGCACAAAACACCGATTCACTGGGCCTTAGAGCTGGCAAGGTCGAATTTTTGCACTGGAGCCTAGTGTCCACTCAAGAATTAGGATGAATGGGTTGTTTGGCAATCGTGGAGTCCCAGCAAAGGAGCTGAGTGGTCTTCAAGGCTGTCTTATTGAAGCTGTGATAGCCCCAAGAATTGCCCTTGTCCACTGACAAGCTTTGGAAAATATAGGCCACTACAGTGACAGAAAAATAGCAACCAAGCAGAAACCACTTCCAAGCCAGCTGGCCACACTGCGTGCTCGGCCTGTGGGGCGTGCTGGAGACACGCTTAATGAAAACCCCTCTTTCCTCTACCACCTACTCAGACGCGCTCTAAAACCCGGCAGCCTGGGCGGTCACCTGGGAGCTTGTTAGAAATACACAGTCAAGTCACAGCCCGCCCCTCCCCGCCCCATTCCCCAGGACCTCTGAGTCACAATCTGCATTTTAAAAGACCCTCCGGGAGACTCTTAGGCACTTTGAAGTTTAAGAATCCCCAGGCTAGAGTCTAGGCTCTGCGTGGATCTCAAAATTCACTGCAGTTTGATTTATCTCAGCACCTGCAGGGAACCTGCCTTTCCCTTAATAAAGTCAGGGCAGGACCTTGGATCTCTGCCTGAAATGCGGACGGCCCTGAGCTCAGCTGAAATGCCTCCCGTTCCCTGGGTTCTCTTTGCCTTTGGAGCTCTCCGCTGCCATTGCTTACCTTTTAGTCCTGGGTTGGACTTTATTACACAAGCCCGTGGATCCCTTCAAACGCTTCTTTGTTTGAATCCCGTCTCAGGAGCAGTAATCTTAGGAGGTTTAGAGGTGGTTTCTCATGACTACATTTTAGCTTGGCTGCTTTTTGCTTACCTGGTTGTGGGCTGTGGACCTTCACGTCATTAGTTAAGCAAATTCAAAATCTCACTCTAGCGTAGGTTACTTCTAGGAGGCCTTCTGAGAGAGAGTTATCCCAGACACACCGCACCTAGTGAGCTTGTCTTTATATTTTGGGGTCTTTTAGGGGCACCAGGGTGGCTCAGTTGGTTAAGTGTCTGCCTTCGGCTCAGTTCATGATCCCGGGGTCCTGGGATCGAGTCCCACGTCCACGTCCAGCTCCCTGCTCAGCAGGGAGCTTGCTTCTCCGTCTCCCTGCTTGTGCTCTCTCTTGCTATCGTTCTCTCTCTCTCAAATAAATAAATAAAATCTTAAAAAAAAATTTTTTTCTATTTTGGGGTCTTTTATTTTGTGCCAATAACATCATATTTAGTTATAAACCGGACTCAAACTTTCCGAAGATGGGTATGGTTATAAGGTCCAGGCTGGAGCCTGGCAGTAAATTACTCTACTCGGGACACAAAGCTTCAACCAGCTGCCTGCTGGACAGTATTTCAAAATTCCACCCTGAGATACAGTGAAAGGTGGTTTTAAGACAGAAGACCTCAAAGATTTCAAGCTAGGCTATGCCATTTAAAAATTGTGGCACTTTGGGGCTCCTGACTGGCTCAGTCGATGGAGCGTGCGACTCTTGATCTTGGGGTGGTGAGTTGGAGCCCCACGTTGGGTGTAGAGATTACTTAAAAATCTTAAATAATAATAACAATAAAATATGTGGCACTTGAAGCCAATTGTTCTGTATTCTTCCCACTTCCACTTGTTCACCTACAAAATGGGTATGGTGTCTATTTCACAGGATCGTTGGGAGGCTGAGATACGGTAACACAGGACAAGCACCCAGCCCAGCCCCTGGACAGGGTCTGGGCTCAGTGAATGTTAGTAGACTGCCAGACACATGGGAACTCTAGCTCTGGAAACCTCGCTCCGGGACACAGCTTCCCTGCCATTTAGGAGACTGTGTGAGATGAACTGGGGGACACCAGGCCAACCCTCACAGATGTAACCGTCACAGGATTTCTTTTCCATTAGTGCCCATGGTTCTTGGTCACGCCCCTTCAAAGAATGAAGAGGTAGACCCGACAAAGAGTGGTGGGCAACAAAGCAAAGTTTGTTGAGGGATAGTATAAGGCTCCTGAGAAGAGGGAGGGGACCCCAGATGGCTGCCAATTTGGTATTTAAATCTAGGGGTTTTTATGGGCTCTTTGTGTGGGCTGTTTTAATCTGATTAACCCTCCCGGTGCCTGTCACTCAATCAGGTTTTTGTCATCTACCTATGGGGGGGAAGGCAGCGGAAAGGATGGAAGGCTCCTTTCAGGATGGTGTTTCGTAGGGGGATCTAGAGGGCAGTGCCACCAGATCAAGCTCTTTGTTTAAATATCCCACTGGCTGTTGAGCTGGCCCCTGGGCCTCGGTTAGGACGCCCAAGACCATTCCCTTCTTTTCTGTCACATTCAAGTTGTATGTAAGTCCTCCTAATAGGGAGACTTAAAGCTGGGGCACTGAGTAAAGCCTACAACAACAGGATGGGGTCTTTTTCCTTTTAAGGGTAGTTTCCTCTTCGAACAGGGGGCCCCTTGTCCCTGCCTGCCTTTCTCCCTACGATCCTTCATTGTAACCACCAAAAGGTTGCCTCCTTGCCCACATTTCCATGTATGAGAAATAAAAACTTTGGCAGAATCATTTTCCAAACCAAGGGCACATTTGTCTACTTATGTCTATTAAGCTGAAGAAACCAAAAAGTTTCTGATGATATGACATTTTTCCTGAACACTGGATTTGCTGACTTGGAATTTAGATTTAATCGTCTGATTGCAAGTGCTTTCTTTACACATAGGTTCATTTCCCCTGTTTACGTCAGCAGCCACTCAGTATGTCATGATGTTCTTTCAAAGGCCTCTTTTTAGCCTTTTTTACAAAGTCCTCAATTTAGGCAATGTTTGGCCGTATGGCATACAGTTTATCAGAAGTATTATTGTTTAAGATGCCAGATGTACACCATAGAGGAAGAGAAACTCAAACACATGTGAAAGAATTGCAAACTACAGATGTTGAAAGGAGGAAGATGAACGTAAGAAAAACTAAACTGACTCACTGATATTTTGGAAACAAAGTTAATATAATTCTTTTAATTCAGTAACTCTCCTTTAGAAGGTAGTATAGGTTGGGAGAATTTAAAGAAACCAGGATCGGGGCACCTGGGTGGCTCAGTCGTTAAGCGTCTGCCTTCGGCTCAGGTCATGATCCCAGGGTGCTGGGATGGAGCCCCGCATCAGGCCCCGCTCCGTGGGGAGCCTGCTTCTCCCTCTTCCTCTGCAGCTCTGCGTGCTTGTGCTCTCTCTCTGTCAAATGAATAAATAAAATCTTAAAAAAAAAGAAACAAACAAACAATTGGAAGGACAATATGAACACACTGCAATTCTGTTAAACATGTACCTGATTGTCTGGAGCATCAGTTATACTACAAAATCTCGTGTTTAGAATATCTGAGATTTCTTCCTCAACCTGAATATGAATCCAAACTTTGAAATGTAATTAAAGCTGAAATGAAAAATAAATGGATCCCCCAAACTGGATCTTCTCAAATTGTCCTACTTGGACAATCTCTGAACCTCTTTTATTTTAAGATTTTATTATTTATTTGACAGAGAGGGAGAGAGAGCTCAAGCAGGAGGAGTCCAGGCAGAGGGAGAAGTGAGAGAGAGCACAAGCGGGGGAGGGGAGAAGCAGGGTCCCTGCTGAGCCGTGATCCCAACGTGGGGCTCGATCCCAGAACCCCCAGATCATGACCTGAGCTGAAGGCAGACACTTAACCAACTGAGCCACCCAGGCGCCCCTCTAAACCTCTTTTAATAAATATTCTGCCTTAGGGACAAGTCTGAAGTGCTACGTGTAAGTCAGTCTGTGCCATGACTAGATTCGTAAAGAGGTAGTAGAGTGGGGTTTTTTAGGGCTGGGTTCGGAAGCTAGATTGCCTAGGTTTGAATTCTGGTTATCACCACTTACTAGCCATTATGACCTGGGGCAATTTTTTAACTTCTGTATAATGTCATTTTTCACACCTGGAAAATGGGGATAATATTAATTCTTATTTTTAAGGATTGTTGTGGGGATCACATGAACTAATACTATAAAAGGATTAGAATTGTTCCCAGCATCCGTAGATGCTCAGGAAATCTTAGCTGTTACCTTCTGTTATCATTTAGTGCTCATGGCAAGGGTGTTCCCAGCCAAGTAGGTGAGGCTTGAGCTGGCTAGGCTGGTGATAAACTGGGGCAGTCTATGCACAGCGTATCCGACTGCAACAATATCTGGATATCACATTATCCATGGAAATGAGGGCAAATATGGCCTACTAGTACAATTAGCTAGTACATGGCAAAACTAGATTTTGAACTCAGGTCTCTCTGTTCCAACGGCCAATCTGTTCCCGTTGAACCCTGTTGAAAGTTCACCATGAATTGACGACATGCAGTGACTGTTAGGGTAGTGAATGGGGTGGCAGACCGATGGCATTTGTAAAGGCTGTAGCCTCTAGAACAGAAGAATGTGACCCTGTTCCACCTAGATTGGGCAAACCACACTTCCAAAGTGACCAGTGGGTGGGGAGATGGGGAATTGTGTCCTGTGGTAGTCCTTAGAAGGGATTAGCATATTGAGTCAAAGAAAAGAAGACAGCTGTGGACATGAGTGCACAAGCAATAACAAATTTATAAAGTAGAGGGAGAAAGAATTCAGTTTAATGCAAGGAAAAGCTTTCTAACCATCGGAACTATTCAAAGCTCTCTGCCTTGGGAAGCGATAGATTTGCTCTCATTGGAAAGGTTAAGAGAAGCTAGATAAGCACTTGGTAGGGTGAAGTAGAGGGATTTTGTTCAGTGAATTCAATGTAAATTTACTGAACATCTATTATAGGTCAGGGATGGTATAAGAGTTAAATTTCCTTCCAAACTCATAGTTCTATTTTGTCCAGATGAAACGAAATAGAACCTCATATCCTGCTCCAAACTCCAACTGAGACCATTGTACTCATGGGCATAAATGTCCTTATAATCAATTTAAAAATTAATTATGCTTCTTTCCTTGCCCTGAGTAACTTTTGCCAACTTGCTATAAAATAGCAGCAAACTCTTCTGTATTAACCTGGATATTGCTCTTGTTCTATGTTCTCCTACATAAGCTTCCTTTTAGTACAGGGGAAACAAAAAAATAATTTAGTAAGCAGTATTAGGACAGGAAACTGATGGTTCCCAAGTACATTTTTAAAGAAAAAAAAAAAGAAAGAAATGCAAAGGAAAATGGAAAATAGTACCAAACTCAAATATGTGAGCTGACAGTCTACCTCCATTCTGTGGAATGTATCCTGTTCCAATGTGCAGAGGTCCACATTTTTATTTTATGATTCTGATCCTAAAGTGATAGCCCCAGGCTTAGGGATTCCAAAGTAAAGAAAATGGATACAGTTTGTCAAATAGAAGTTGTGGTCAGAGTCGAATGTAGGTTCCGGCGGCTTCTGGGGTGGTTGCTGTGAGGACCTACTATGTGACAGGCAGAGTTCATTGACCAAAGTATGTGCCAGATTTGAAAGCATTTGAAAAGATGTTATCTGTGTTTTCTAACTCTGCCTCCCAACTCATAAAACTTCAATCAATATTTGCTGAAGTGTAGGGTGGTAGAAAGTTGAAACAGTGGGCAAAGTAACAGGGAGAAACCTTGGGAGTTGAAATTTAACTTTGAGCAAGTCATTTGTCCTGTTCACTAACAAGACTTGTGCTCTGAGACAGGACATGGCCTCCAACTTTGCTTTTCCAACACAGGTCACAGCCCATTGAGAAATCAATTTCATGGGTTGAAATCAGCATTTTAAAAATTAAATGGAAAATTCCAGAGTGTTTTACACTACAAAGATATTATTTCATGAAACTCTTATTTCATGTGAATATACACACATACATATACACACACGTATACTGAGTTGTGAAGTAAAATGGATGTTTTACCATTGCGTGATATCAAAAATATTTGACCCTAATAAACCCATTTAGCATTTGGACCACAGATCAGACCCCAGAAAGAGCAAATGGTTTTGGATCTACTATTACTGAGTTGGCATATTAATGTGGCTTTTTAAAAAAAAATTGTGACAAAATATACATAACATAAACAGATCAATGTTTTTAAATGGAAGGAACAAAATACTAAAACTAAGAACCTCCCACCTCCAATTTGCATCATCTTGTAGGCTTGGGTTTACAATGCCTCCCTGCCTCACCGACTCACCTTTTTTTTTTTTTTCTTTTCCCCTTCTAGGACCCTGGTCTGTAACTAAGGTGAGAGGTTTATGTTTTGACTTTAATCTTCTGGGCCAAGCAGCCTAGGCTCCCTCTTGCATCTGCGCCTGAGTTAGAGAGAAGTGTTTATGTGCAATTGTACTTTTACATTGAAAATAGATTATTAAAAAACAGTTAAGCATAAAAATTAACTTGAATCTAAATAGGCATATAATTTGGAACAGGATTTAGAGAACCACAGGTGTGCCCTAGTGGACACACCAAAGCTTTATATATCTTTTCAGGTCTGGACATGTGGCTGTCACAGTACCCAGCTTGCTTTTATTTTTGCTTGTATTTAACATTTGCATCCTTGTTCTCTGTCCTTTAAGTATAAATTCTGTTTCCCTAGCTACTTTGTCTTTTCATGGGTATAGATTTGTTTCGTATCTGCCTACATGCCTTTGCCTAACACAAAACACTACTACAATAAATGTTAATAATGATGGCAATTAATTACCTTTTCTTCTCAGCCATTATCAATAATGAGCCTTTTTTTTTTTTTAAATTTTTTTTTTTTTTTTTTTTAAGATTTTATTTATTTGAGAGAGAGAATGAGAGACAGAGAGCATGAGAGAAAGGAGGGTCAGAGGGAGAAGCAGACTCCTTGCTGAGCAGGGAGCCCGATGTGGGACTCGATCCCGGGACTCCAGGATCATGACCTGAGCCGAAGGCAGTCGCTTAACCAAC
>NC_058403.1:69419536-69585770 GCF_002201575.2 Neomonachus schauinslandi | reverse complement strand
CCTGAGCCGAAGGCAGTCGCTTAACCAACTGAGCCACCCAGGCGCCCTTTTGTTTCTTTTTTTCTGGAATCAGGGCCTTGATAGCCGTTAAAGACAGTTTTCCTTTCCTTAAGCAATAGTTACTTAGAACTTTACCGTTTCCAGGCTTCTCCCCCTCTGGCCACATTTACTCACTTGGCTTGGGCTCTGAACTAGCAGCACCTTGTATTTGCATAACCATGTGGTTTAAGGAACTTTTCCACTTTTTCATTCACTGGAGAAGGAAATAAAAGGGTGTTATCTCCATGTGGCCAATGGGGAAACTGAGGCATGGAGCCATTAAGCCCATGTCTCTGCATCACAACTGGTAACCACTCCGAGGCCAGTTGCTGACTTCTAGGCTGGGATGGCTTTCTGGTTTGTTTCTTCCTGCAATTTCTCCTTCACCAAATAACAGAACTTTGGCTTTTATCTAAAAGGTGAAGAAAAAAGGTAAAGGGGGAGAATTTTCCAGCTGATGACTCCTGTACCCCTTCTTCCACCAGTAATTCCCTGGGAGTAACTGTCAGGTATTTCTGTAGAGTAGGATCTTCAAACTATGGCATGCCACAGGCTCATCCTCACTTCGGAGTCTTCAGGCAAGCCATTTTCCTAGGGTGAAGGCCTTATTTCTTCCTCTTCATTAACCTAAAATCCTATATTGGTCTGCAGACATCTTCCATGTTACTTTCCTGCCTGACTCTGCTCCATCCCACCCATCTGACTCAACCAATGCTGACCAGTGTCTCTACTATGTGCCAGTTTACTGTGTGTTTTTAGGAGCTTGGGATTGTCTTACTGCATTTAAACCCACAGAAACTCTGCAATGCAGGTATTTTTAATCCCATTTTAAAGATTTATTTATTTATTAGAGAGAGAGAGAGACAGCAGGGGAGGGGCAGAGGGAGAGGGAGAGAAGTAGATTCCCTGCTGATTATGGAGTCTGACATGGGGCTCAACCCCACAACCCTGAGATCACTACCTCAGCAGAAATCAAGAGTTGGTCACTTAACCAATGAGCCACCCAGGCGCCCCAATCCCATTTTAGTGCTGATACCAGGCTCATGAAATTTGAGAACTCCCATTCCTTGATTCTGTGCTCTTTCCCCCAGACCTCAAGGGCTTTTTTTTTTTTGAAAGTACATTGTACATTCCTCTCCAACCTCCAGTTTCCTTTATGCAAAATTCTGATAACATGACTCAAAAAAAATTTCTGTGTGCCTTTTGGAAGAATGTGAAGGGAAGCAGAATATGTGACCCCAAAATATACTATTGGGCATGTGGACTACATTGAGCTGAAGGCAACTAAGACCTGCAGGCTCAAGAGAAAGGTTTGCCCCTCCCCTAACTACCATGAAGAATCTAAACTGGGGGTTTTACCCAGAATAAGAGTTATTACCAGAGATAAATTTTGTCTGAATCACCCATCAGTATGGCAGGGCAAACATTTAATTACTAAACATCTGCTCTTCTTACGGTCTTGTGAATTATCCTCTTCCCTTTGAAAGCCCTAGGCCCCCATCTTATTCCTTAACTCCTGATGGCATATAAGCCTCAATTGTCCAACTTATCCTTGGGTCTCATATTCTTGTGGGGCTCCCATATATCTGTAATTACATTTGCTTTTCTCCGGTTACTCTGTTTTATATCAACTTACCAGCCAAAGAACCTAGAAGGACAGAGGAAAAAATGTTCCTTCCCCCAAGCTGCAAGAATTTTAGTTCTAGTGTGACTTTAATGTAACTGTCTGAAGAAGGTTGGAACTTGAATAATAGTCATTTCAGTTTGCCGGATAGTTTAAATAAAGGTTAGCTACCGGGGCACCTGGGTGGCTCAGTCATTAAGCGTCTGCCTTTGGCTCAGGTCATGATCACAGGGTCCTGGGATTGGGCTCTCTGCTGGGCGGGAAGCCTGCTTCTCCCTCTCCCACTCCCCCTGCTTGTGTTCCCTCTCTCGCTGTCTCTCTCTCTGTCAAATAAATAAATAAAATCTTTAAAAAATAAAAAATAAAGATTAGTTACCAAAAACTTATTTCATTGCAAGCATCCAAATTATTGGGTCTCCAGAAGTGGGAGATAAAGCTATGTAATAATGGCAACCACAATGAAGATCAGATTAAAAAAAATAAAATATTTGAACATTTGTATGGAATACCAGACAAAGCAGAATTGTCTCTCAGTATGTATAGATTCTGCAACCAAGCAAGAGAAATTTATATTCATCTACTTGAAACTGCAGAAGAGGGAGATCCTGCAAAGCTTCTAGGGAGAAAGGGATAGGAAAGGGAATTTAATTACATTCCATTATTACTAATAAGAGGTATGAAATTAAAAATATAATTGACATGCTCTTTAAAGTAGTGTCTCTTTTATTGTTTCATTTTAGTGACTGTAAATTTTTTTCGTGTTACTTTTTCTTTTAATTTTATTTTTTTCATCATGGTGAGTGTATTCTTTAATCCCCATCCCCTCCCTCTCCCCCCATAAACATCAGTTTGTTCTCTATAGTTAAGAGTCTTGGTGTGTGTGTCTCTCTCTTTTTTCCTTTGCTCATTCATTTTGTATTTTAACTTCCACATATGAGTGAGATCAGATGGTATTTGTCTTTCTCTGACTTATTTCGCTTAGCATTATACTCTTTAGCTCTAAGCATATTGTTGTAAATGGCAAGATTTCACTCTTTATGGCTAAAAAGTATTCCATTGTATATATACACCACATCTTCTTTAGCCATTTATCTATCAATGACACTTGGGCTGCTTCCATAATTGGGCTATTGTAAATAATGTAAATAATACTGCAATAAACATAGGGGTGCATGTATCCCTTTGAATTAATGTTTTTGTAGTTTTTGGTAAATACCAGTAGTGCCATTACTGGGCCCTAGGGTAGTTTTATTTTTAATTTTTTGAGGAACCCTCATACTGTTTTCTACAGTGGCTGCACCAGGGAATGTAAATTTTTAATTTGGATTTTCATAGGTTCCCTCCCGACTGTGGTCTCCTAAGTCCATTTCTCCATATATGGTTATAAGATTTTCACCTAGACTCTAGCATTGTTAAGATCCCAGCAGTCAAGGAAAGGGAGAAGAGACTCAGCTGGCCCATTGTCTGAATTTCAAGGCGGCCCCTCCACAGCTAATCCATAACCATCCCATTCGCCGATTTCACTTTCTCCTGTGTAGATCCACTAGGATGCAGCGAAGCTCCTGCTTATAAGATTTAAAAATATTTCTCCCTGGGGAGAGATTTTAGAACTGGGCCAGAATGAAGGGCGGTGTGCAAACCCCGTGTTATTTCCTCTAATATATCTCAGAATAGGGGAAAGAGCCGGGGCCGAAGCCAGGAAACGGATTTGCATTTTAAAGGACTGTCCTGCGTCCCTCGGGGCTCTGACCTGGAAAGTGCTTTATCTGTAACCCTTTTACGGCCCTGGATCCTCTTCTCGCTTTGTAACTGTTTGTAAAATCGTCTAATCTCCCTCCCTGGACTGCAAATTACCACCTAGAGGCGGGGAGAGGGTGTGGATGTTGGTAAGAGTTTAAAAACTGACAAGAATCCTATTTTATTTGTTATACACAGCACAACTCTGTAATAACAATAATGGCAATGAACAAAAAGTTCATCTACAATTCTATCCCCCTAATAAATCTCACTTGTTTCTATTTTCCCTTTCATTCCTTCTTGCATTAAACATTATGCAAAGCACTGTGCCAGTCTTGGTCCATGTGCATCTTTTACACATCCTATGTACAAATTTGCATTTTGCTTTTAATTTTTTTCCTTTTTGCTTATCCTAAATATTTCAGAGGCTGCAAAATATATACAATATGGCGCTAGTGGCTACCTAATATTCCAACAAGGTCATACACTTGACGGAATTATTTCCGTGTATGTATCCAAAATTTAGGAGTAAACGCTAACACCATTTGCCTTTGCACTGCAGGGCCTGGAGGTCGGTCAAGGTTAGACGGCGGGATCGGGGTAGCAGGGCTGCGGCCCGCGCGCGCCGCAGCGGAAGGCGGCGAGGAGAAAGCCAGTGCGCGGATCCCACCGCTCCTCCCGGCACCTGCAGTCTTGGCGCCTTTTCTGTGCGACCACGCCCCGCCCCGCCCCGCCCCGCCCCGCCCCTCCTCGCACACTAGCCGAGGGTCCTTGTCCCGGTGCGTGCGCACCCCTCACCCCAGGCAGTCCATTTCCAGGGCACCTCTTGGGTCTACGTGAGACAGGAAGTGACGCAAAGCCTGGGAGAGGGGTCGGAAGAGGGTGGGGCCAAGCTATAAACAGCCAGTTGGGGGCGAACATCCCCCAGAGAACGTCAGCTTCGGCCTGTGGCGGCTCTGTCGGTAGCGGCCGGAGGGGTGTCCGTGTGAGTGACGCGCCGAAGCTAGAATGCCGCCGGCCCTCCTGGCCTCTCCTCAGCCGGCAGGGCGGGGCCGCACCGGAGACCGCTGGGTGCTGTCCAGCAGCGTCCGGGAGCCGCAAGGGGCGCGGGGAGGCTGCGGCGACTTCTAAGAGGGTCGGGCGGGATGGAGCGGGGTCCGTGTGCGGGTCTGGAAGGGGCCGCGGCGGCGCGGGGAGCGGGCTGCAGGTGCAGCGAGGTGGAGCCGCTGTGCGGAGAAGGGCTGTCCTGTCTGCTTTTCTGCGCCTTGTCTCGGTCGCGGAGCGGCGAATGGTTTCTCCATTAGGGCACGGAGGGCGAGATGAGGGGTCCCCTACTGTCGTTCTGACCCCGCCATTCTGCTTCCGGTCCTCAGGCCCACCCGGATCCCTTGTCCTCACTAGTTCGTCCTTAAAAGATGCGGGACCTCGTGGGACAACCCTAGGCCGCGGGCGCGGGAGTGCGAGCCACGCTGCCGCAGCGTAGACCAGCTCTGCGGGGAACACGTGGCCGCTCCGGGAAGTGTCCGCAGGGAATTGCTGTAGGGGTGCATGGGTGACCTTGAGCTTGTAGCCCTTCGCTCTCGGGGCCTACGCGGGCCCTGGTCTCACTGCTGAAAGGGACAGAGCTGTCCTCGACTCGGTTACGAGTGTGTCCTGGGAATTTGATGGGAGTTTGTGTAAGCCGTGCGTTTGAACTCTGGTACGTCCTGATCTTCAGCGTTGCAGCTGGCCTTGTGTGTGGGTTCTCAGTTTTCCCCAGGCAGAAGCCCCCTGAACTCCGCAGATATTGACTCGAAGATTATTCTGATTGCTAGGCTCTCCTTGTTTTAAGGTGGGGGACGGAGAAATAAGACTTCTGCTTTGTGAACGCTATGGTCTAGAGGCTAAGTAAAAGCTGTTTGGATTGGAATTGGCTTTTGCTTTCAGGAAATTAGCGATATGGCTAAAAGGCTGTGCTATATTGATAAATGCCTTAGAGGCCCATTGTATTAGTGTTTCTAGTGGATGGCTAAAGTAGTAGTGGGTAGGGTAAGTAAGAAAATAATATTTTGTGACTTGACTCTTCGGTTAACATTTTTCCCCTGCTTCCAGCGACCTTGGGTAGACCAGGGAACTTAATTGCTTTTGCTTTCTTTTCTGGGAGGTGGGGTAAGAGGATTGAAGTAGGAAATAGTTGTCCTCTTACAGAAGTATTTGGATACCTGATACCTTTATTCTAGGCTTAGATATGAGTTGGAATACTAGATGCTGATTCAGTTGCGGCTGAGCTGGGCGGCGGGGGGCGGGAGGGGGGGGGGTTGACCTTATTGACAAAGACATTTAAGGTGATTTCCAGAAGTTGTTTTCTATTGCAAAACTCAAGTTTAGGCTATCTACAGTACTTGTTGGCCCTGCTGGGTTTTTTTCTCCGTTTTAGATTATAATGAACTCAATATACTTCACAAGAAGACCTAAAATTAAAAAATTTTTTATCGATATGAAATATTTTCCAAAAATTTATATATAGCATAGCACCCTTTAACTTTTCTTTGGTGGAAGGTTTTTGTGAGGTAATGGTTGTGAAGTTAGCCTGTGCTGAAGATTGTTGGGTAGAGACAACGACTCTACTGACTCTGCCCTAAGTTGTGGCAGTTATTTGCCTCTGATAATGTACTTTATCTATAATGGAGCAAGGTTCCTGATGAAACTTGAATCAGACAACAGTGAAATCTAGTTAAAAATGACCCTCTGAGGCCTTTTGGAACTCTTCTCTGTGTGCTTCTTGTGTGCTGTCTCAGATGAACACCATACAGGTAGATGGCAATGACTTCAAGTGGTCCTGACCTTTGAGTTGGGCAGTCTTTTTACAGAAAGCTGAATAGGAATGAAGATTCTCTTTGTTTTCCTCCACGGCCTTTTCATTTTTTTAAAAGATTTATTTATTTATTTGGTGGGGAGGGGCAGAGGGAGAGAATCTTCAAGCAGCCTCCCTGCTGAGTGCTGAGCCTCTCTCTGGCTCGATCTCACTACTCATGAGATCATGACCTGAGCTGAAACCAAGAGTCAGATGCTCAAGCGACTGAGCCTCCCAGACACCGCACAACCTTTTCATTTTAGACCCTTAAAACTAGGAAAGACCTTGTCCATCTCTTTACAAGTCATCCTGGGTGTACACAATAATATATGTCCTGAGGGCTCTGCAGAAGCTTTGTAAATTCATGTAACCTTTTCATTTTCACCTGCAAATGAATAGGGAAACAGTTTGCAAAACGGGTATCCGTACTCAATTGCTTAAGAACTTGGAGCCCTACCAGGTAACCTTTCTGCCTTTTTTTTTTTTTTTTTAAGATTTTATTTATTTATTTGAGAGACAGAGAACACACACAAGTGGGGGCAGGGGCAGAGGGAGGAGAAGGAAAGAATCTCAAGCCAACTCTTTCGCGGAGCTCAGAGATCTGCTGCTGGATGCCTGTCGCAATCCCACCACTCTGACGATCATGACCTGAGCCGAAACCAAGTGTCAGAGGCCCAACCGACTGAGCCATTCAGGCGCCCCTAAAGTTTTTCTACTTTTTAAGATCTCCCTACTATCCGTGCTTTGCCCAATGATTCCAGGATAAACCAGAATAGTGGCAGGAATGGGAGAAGATTCCAGGTCCAAGATTTTCATTATATATTTTTTGTAATTTCCAAATGATATGAAAAATGAACTTCATATACATTAAGCATGCCCCAATACTGTTAAGAAATAAAATATCTTTATTCTTTGTTAATTCTTTGTAAATTCTTTTTTTTTTTTTTAAGATTTTATTTATTTATTTTTTAGAGAGCGAGCGAGAGAGAAACAGCATGAGAGGGGAGAGGGTCAGAGGGAGAAGCAGGCTCCCCGCTGAGCCAGGAGCCTGATGTGGGACTCAATCCTAGGACCCCGGGATCATAACCTGACCCGAAGGCAGACGCTTAACCAACTGAGCCACCCAGGCGTCCCTATTTTTTGTAAACTGTAAATTGTAGACTGTAGTCTAGCTAGTACCTTTGCCTACTTCCTGTCTTCCATCCCATGGCTCAATTAACACATTACAGATCCTCCTTCCATTTCGTGTTCAAAACATGGGGGGCTCTGTTTGCTTAGCTTAGTTTTCATTATTAATGTGAGAAACTGAATAGGTTTTCCAGTCATCTGAGAGCACTAAATATATACAAGGTGCTAGTATGTATAAAAATCAAGGTGATGTTTGGTTTGTCTCTTGTTATAGATTATCAGCAGTGGTGACATCTTGAAATAAGCCATATAAAAGTTGTTGGCATTAGGTACTAGCTAATACAGTCCTGAACTTCCTTATAATTCAAATCGTCTTATTCCTATTTTCTGGAAATGTGGCATTAATTTCTATTTAATTTTTTAAAATACAGTAACTGCCTTGAGGTCTTAAGCTACTTTGGGGTGTCTTAAAACCAGGAGTCTGTACACAATACATATATCCTTATGTCTTTTAACATAACCACCTGTTTATAGACAGTTATAACTGGTATGGAAAGTTTCTCCCATGCTTTTAGAGCACATAAATTAAAGTGATCTCAGTTGCAAGAAAATTTATTAGGGGGTTCTTTTAAATACAGAGCTTTACTGTGTGTGAGGTCATTTTGAAAGAATGACTCATTTGTTTTATATAAAATTTAAGGAACAACTTTTATAGATCATAGAATTATCATGTTCTTCATAGATGTGGGATTAAATTATGGGGTTAAAATGGGAATTGCCTAGGTCACAGTTTTTTTTCCTCTAACTTGATTTCTTTTATGTTATAATCTTAATTTTGTGTCTAGGTATTGAAATAGAAATAACATACTGGTTTTCTCAGTAAAAAATGTATTTCGATTTTAATTATACAAAATCATAATTATATTCTAATAATATCTTTGTTTATGCAGATGTGCAGTCATTTAATTTCATCGTCATTTATTTAAATCCTTAGATCATGTATTTAAAAGTGTTGTCACTTTAGTCTCAAAATTAATTTAAAGCCAGAAACCTTGAGGAATGGCTGATTCAGAAGAATATTAAACTTGAAAGCTGCTCTTTCCTAGAAAAGGGTGATTAAAATTGGTTCAGGGTGGAGTCTTCTAGTTCTGGTTTTAGTGATTGGGTTTGTACCGTTCTGGTGCAGTGATAGTGATAAACTTTTTGTACCGGATAGGGCAAGAGACTGTGCTTCTAAGATGATCTCTTACTTCTTAGCTCTGGTCTTTAAAGCTTGGGCATTAAATTTTTGTTGTTGTTAATAGGTTTTGATAGGAGACTTTTCTTTTTTTTTTTTTTTTTAAAGATTTATTTATTTATTTGAGAGAGAGAGAGCATGAGAGGGGGAGAGTCAGAGGGAGAAGCAGACTCCCCGCCGAGCAGGGAGCCCGATGCGGTACTCGATCCCAGGACCCTGGGATCATGACCTGAGCTGAAGGCAGTCGCTTAACCAACTGAGCCACCCAGGCGCCCGATAGGAGACTTTTCTAATTGCCAGTTTATATACTGTCTTTTACAATCTGCGTGTATCTCACAGTTTGCTTTGTGCCATGTGGATGTTAAATGTGCAGTAAGTGTAATTGTAGTATCGGAAAAGCCTTAAAATAGTATGAAATAAGTGGCCATTATATAAAATAAATTTCAACATTATATAACTTTCAAACATCTAGAGGCACTCAAATCAAAATAATTAGAAAATCCAGATTTCAGTTAATACCTGTGCTTTAACTTAATATAGGACTCTCTTGGTTACAGAGTTGTTTTTTACTTTTAAAGCGGTTGTCAGGGCGCCTGGCTGGCTCGGTCAGTCGGTAGGGCATGTGACTCTTGACCTCAGGGTTGTAAGTTGAAGCCCCACATTGGATGTAGAGATTACTGGAAAATTAAAAAAAACTTAAAAAAAATAATAAAATGGTTGTCATTTATTTATTTTAATTGATGTGTTGATGTATAGTTGACATACGATATTATATTAGTTTTAGGCATAAACATAGTGATTCAAAGGTTAAGATTAATTTCTTAAATTTCTGGAGATGAGAACACAATTTTTATAACCCAGTAACTCATTGAACTTCAGTTTTGGGTTATGTTTTCGGCCTTGAACAAGACACTTAACATCTCAGATAATTGGCCTCTTTGCATACTGTGTTTTTCTTTTTTTGTCTATTCTTTTTGCATCAAAGATCTACCAGATCATTTGTAAGAACTGTTCATTTACTCAGAAGGATCAGGTGTTCGCTCATTTTTATTGGAGATGCTTTGTTACTGGTCTTTGTAGCATGACCATTCTTGGCTTAGTTCTACTTTAGTTGGGTGTTTTTTTTTTTTTTTCCAGGTGCCAGTCTGTTGTCTTTTGTATTTGTTCTTTTGACTACTAAATTCAGTTACTTAAATCTACTTAATATGGGTGGCATTCTAACTAATTTTCCCCACATATTTTTTAAGATTTATTATTTATTTTTGGGGGGGCAGGGGAGGAGCAGAGAGAGAGAGGAAGAGAATCTCAAGCAGACTCCCTGCTGAGCATGGATCCCACCATGGGGTTTGATCCCACGACCCTGAGATCATGACCTGAGCTGAAACCAAGAATCGGACGCTTTACCCACTGAGCCACCCAGGTGCCCCCCCACATTTTTAAAAAAAAATTTTATTGTTATGTTAATCCCCATACATTACATCATTAGTTTTAGATGTAGTGTTCCATGATTCATTGTTTGTGCATAACACCCAGTGCTCCATGCAGAATGTGCCCTCCTCAATACCCATCACCAGGCTAACCCATCCTCCCACCCCCCTCCCCTCTAGAACCCTCAGTTTGTTTTTCAGAGTCCATCGTCTCCCATGGTTCATCTACCCCTCCGATTTCCCCCCCTTCATTCTTCCCCTCCTGCTACCTTCTTTTTTTTTTTTCTTAACATATATTGCATTATTTGTTTCAGATGTACAGATCTGAGATTCAACAGTCTTGCACAATTCACAGCGCTTACCAGAGCACATACCCTCCCCAGTGTCTATCACCCAGTCACCCCATCCCTCCCACCCCACCCCCCACTCCAGCAACCCTCAGTTTGTTTCCTGCGATTAAGAATTCCTCATATCAGTGAGGTCATATGATACATGTCTTTCTCTGTTTGACTTATTTCGCTCAGCATAATACCCTCCAGTTCTATCCACGTCGTTGCAAATGCCAAGATCTCATTCCTTTTGATGGCTGCATAATATTCCATTGTATATATATACCACATCTTCTTTATCCATTCATCTGTCGATGGACATCTTGGCTCTTTCCACAGTTTGGCTATTGTGGACATTGCTGCTATAAACATTGGGGTGCATGTACCCTTTCGGATCCCTACTTTTGTATCTTTGGGGGTAAATACCCCAGACACATGAAAAAGTGCTCAATATCGCTCGGCATCAGGGAAATCCAAATCAAAACCTCAATGAGATACCACCTCACACCAGTCAGAATGGCTAAAATTAACAAGTCAGGAAATGACAGATGTTGGCAGGGATGCGGAGAAAGGGGAACTCTCCTACACTGTTGGTGGGAATGCAAACTGGTGCAGCCACTGTGGAAAACAGTATGGAGGTTCCTCAAAAAGTTGAAAATAGAGCCCCCCACATTTTTAATTTTGAAAAATTTCAAGCCTATAGGAAAAATTGAAATAGTAGTACAGTATATATATACTTGTGCCCTTTACTCTGATTCATCAGTTATTAATAGTTGCCACATTTGCTTTATTTCTTATACACTTTTTAAAACTGAACTGTTGGGCGCCTGGGTGGCTCAGTTGGTTAAGCGACTGCCTTCGGCTCAGGTCATGATCCTGGAGTCCCGGGATCGAGTCCCGCATCGGGCTCCCTGCTTGGCGGGGAGTCTGCTTCTCCCTCTGACCCTCCTCCCTCTCATGCTCTCTGTCTCTCATTCTCTCTCTCAAATAAATAAATAAAATCTTAAAAAAAAAAAAAAAAATTTAAAACTGAACTGTTAGGATGTGGGGCGCCTGGGTGGCTCAGATGGTTAAGCATCTGCCTTCAGCTCAGGTCGTGATCCAAGGGTCCTGGGATGGAGTCCCGTGTTGGGCTTCCTGCTCAGCAGGGATCCTGCTTCTCCCTCTCCCTCTACTGCTTCCCCTGCTTGTGTGTGCTCTCTCTCTGTCAAATAAATAAAATCTTAAAAAAAAAAAATAGAAGTTATGATACTTTATTCTTTTTTTAAGTTTATTTATTTTTTTAGTAATCTCTTCACCCAACATAGGGCTTGAACTCACAACCCTGAGATCAAGAGTCGCATGCTCCTCTAACTGAGCTGATACTTCATTCTTGAAATCTTCAGCATTAATTTCCTAAGGACAAGGGCATTCCCCTCCAAAAACAGAATACCATTATCGCACTCTCCAAATCTAACATTGATACAGTATTGTTATCCAGTATGTAGTTTGTATTTAGATTTATTTCTCCCAACAATATTCTTTGTCCCTGTCCCCACCCCCACCCCACCTCAGTTCAGGATCTAATCCAGGATTACACTAAGTTTAGTTATCCTATAAACTAAATATCTTTGTTAAAGACTCTTTCTAGAAAGGTGATAATATATTTAAAAGTAAATTTGATGTATAATAATCTAGCATGATAATGAAAAGCCCTCACTTATCTGATTTGGTGGTATCTATCTCATATTAATTTTCTGTTTTAATACTAGGCTCTTCTTCTGTGTGGCAGCTCAGAATGATGGATCAAGCCAGATCAGCATTCTCTACCTTGGTAAGATATTTTAGGTTGTATTTCTTGTCACCAGTTTGTGAGAATATGAAGTATACAAGAATGACTCTCACCCAGTAAGCATGAAGTAATATTCAAAGGTATCATAAAGTATTTGTTTATGTTGAAGTGGTGGTCTTGAGATGTAACAGATCCCACAAAGGAAGGGTATATTCAGTCTTGAGTAGAGTGAACTTGGAAAATCCTATAAGAACTTCCAGGGTATTTTTTGGGTGTGGTGGGAGGGGGACAGCCAAGTGGATAAGAGGAACTGAAGAAAGCACTGTTCAAAATATATACCTATGTTAGTAGACATACATAACAGACACCCTGAATGAAAAGGCTGAATGAGAGGAAGGCCAGTGTGTGACCTAGCCTTCATCTGTCATGGACAGAACTAGGCATAGGGAAGCATCTCGCTTTGAAAGAGGCACTTCTTTTTTCTTAAGAATATATAGCAAGTCCTAATAATGGCCCAATAATAAGTACAGTACCCAACCAAACTTTTTGTAAATGTTCCTCTTCCCTTTCTTCCCTTTCATAATGCTTTCTTTCTCTCTTTTTTTCAAATCTCAGTTTGGTGGAGAACCATTGTCCTATACCCGGTTTAGTCTGGCACGGCAAGTAGATGGTGATAACAGTCATGTGGAGATGAAACTAGCTGCAGATGAAGAAGAAAGTGTTGACAATAACGTGGGGGGTAATCATGCCAGTGTCACAAAACCAAAAAGGCTTAATGGATTTATCTGCTATGGGACTATTGCTGTAGTCCTCTTTTTCTTGATTGGTAAGAGTGACCATTCAAAACTTAAATGTTCCTTGTTACAGACTCTAGGAAGGGTGTTAATTCAGCCAAGCAAACATTTATTTTGTACCTTTTTATGTGCCATTATGCTAGGCACTAGGTATACCAATGATGAAGAAGATTCCAGGCCTGCCTTGAGTTGAGCCTGGTGGGGGGAGAAAGACACATGAATCATTTCATTGTAATGTGCAAATGTTATACTAGAAATACTCACAGGATATTTGTAGCATAGAAGCTTGCCCTAAGGATTCAAGGAAGGCTTCTGGGAAGAAAAGTTACCTATATCTTAAAAAGGTAACTATTTAGAGACACGTGGCTGGCTTAGTCAGTAGAACCTGTGATTCTTGATCTTGGGATCATGAGTTCAAGCCCTATGCTGGGTGTAGAGATTATTTTATTTAAATACATGGAAAAAAAACAAAATAAAAAGGTAACTATTTCGAGTTATTATACATTTGACTCTTGAACAACATGGGCTTGATCTGTGTGGGCCCACTTATATGCAGATTTTTTTCAATAAATATATTGGAAAATTTTTTTGAGATTTGTGACAATTTGAAAAAACTTATAGACCAACTGCGTAGCCTAGAAATACTGAAAAAGTTAAGAAAAAGATAGGTATTGTTGTAAGAATATACTGTATAATACATATAAAATACAAAATATATGTTAATCGATCATTTATGTCATCCTAAGGCTTCTGGTCAACAGTGGGCTATTAGTAGTTACGTTTTTGGAGAGCCAAAAATTATATGCAGATTTTTTACTGTGTGTGGGGTCTACACCCTAAACCCATCCCCCCACATTGTCCAAGAGTCAACTGTATGATTTATTAGATTGAATGGTTTAAAATTATACAAAACTGAGATTATTTACTTTCAAACTGCTTACAATTTGAATAAACCTGTATTTTTTTTTTTTTTTTTTTTTTTAAGATTTTATTTATTTATTTGAGACAGAGAGAATGAGAGAGAGAGAGCACATGAGAGGGGTGAGGGTCCGAGGGAGAAGCAGGCTCCCTGCCGAGCAGGGAGCCCGATGCGGGACTCGATCCAGGGACTCCAGGATCATGACCTGAGCCGAAGGCAGTCGCTTAACCAACTGAGCCACCCAGGCGCCCTAAACCTGTATTTTTAAGGCTTAGCTGAAAATATTAACAGTTCCTATGGGAATATATTATAAGGGAAAATCTGTGAGTTCAGCCATGAAACTTTTTATCCTTAGGATTTATGATTGGCTACTTCGGCTATTGTAAACATATAGAACCAAAAGCTGAATGTGAGAGACCATCAGGAACGAAGTCTCTGGGGACAGAGGGAACAGAACCTTCAGAAACAGAAGAGTACTTCCCTGAAACACCTTCTCGCTTATTTTGGACGGACCTCAAAACAATGTTGTCAGAGAGACTGAGTAACACAAACTTCCTCACCACCATCAGGTAAGCTTGAGCTACTTCACAAATTTAATCTCAATACCTAAACAAATACCAATTACTCAGAGCAGTGCAACACAACAAATGTGACAGTCTGGAGGAAAGCCTTCTTAGAGTTAGGGGAAGCTTCCTGTGTTCAGCTGGAGGGTAAACAATTAGTGAAGAATTCAAACTATGTTGGATGGGGAGAAGTGTGCGGACACTCCTTTTTCTTTAAAAAAATTCATAGGTCTTTGATCTTTTTGTCATCTGGCTCTTTATAGCTTGTTGCTTGCTGTCAGACTTTCTTCTGCTTTGATTTTTCATCTTAACCCCTTGTAAGTCATGCTGAGCTTTGCTACTATCCACAAGGGTATCAGTAGCCTACTTTACTCTTTTGATCAGGACTAACTTGACTGCCCGACTTGATGTAGAGACATATCATGTCTTTAGTATTCCTTGACTTCTTCTTGTTCTCATTAATCTATACACTAAGAAGTGTCCTTAAGGTTTCTGTCCTTTGGTTTTTAAGATCTTCTGTAGACACTTACCTAACTCTGTGTAAAGAATGTATTCATCTTTCACCTATTAGCTGGCTTCCTACAGTTGCAGTGGTACAATAATTCTCTTAGTCTTAGGTTAGGAATCTTGGCATTTTTACTTCATCTAGTGAATACTTTTGTGTATACTATATACCAGGCATTATAGATAAAATGAGAGTGTAGTTTACGAAAGAAAAAAATTTATATGATCTATATATATTTACAATGAGACATAGGAAATCAGAACAAGGAGTAGTTTTGCTTCAAAGTAGGTGAAAATTAAAGCTGTACTTCTTGAGTTCACCAACAGTAACACTATCATTTTGCTTACAACAGATTTCTTGGAAACTATTCATTTCCCCTAAAACTACCCTAAGCAGGTACCTCCTTAGGATGGGGCTCTTGAAGGACCACTTTACTTTGGATAAAGAGTTTTTAACAAGCTGAAGACATAAATTCCTTCAGATATTTGGCCATTTTTTCCTAAGTTTGTCTTTAGTCAGCCCAGGAATTTTGGGTCACAGTTAATTTAGCTATGTTGAGTAGTATTGAGTTATGCTTTTAAAACAATTTGCTTGATATTTGAGTTCATTGTTTATTTTAAATTAAATTTCAGTTCATTTAACAGTGACGGTTTTTCCTCTAGGCTGCTGAATGAAAATTCGTATGTCCCTCGTGAGGCAGGATCTCAAAAAGATGAAAGCCTTGCTTTTTTCATTGAGAATCAGTTCCGTGCATTTCTACTTAGCAAAATCTGGCGTGATGAACATTTTGTTAAGATTCAGGTCAAAAGCAGGTATGTTGAAAGATGGTAAACTGATTTTATATAAGTAGCTGTTTTCAGGTGTGCTAATATAGCAGAGACTTTCAAAGTAAATAATGCAAGTCAAATGCTAAATGTATTAAAGCCATTTAATTTTTTTCCCCAAGGTTGTCCTTAGCTTCAGCTTCACTTTCACTTAATCTTTTTTAGCAGTGCTCAAAACTCGGTGACCATAGTGGGCACGGACGGTGGCATGGTGTACCTGGTGGAGAGTCCTGAGGGTTACGTGGCATACAGTAAGGCAGCGACAGTTACTGTAAGTAAGGCAAAACAGTGCATGAGATTTTTTTTCCCTGCTGAAGAGCTCAGAAACTCCTTATCGTTACTTTTCTTAGGATTTTGGTGTAAATTTACTTGTAAAATGAAACCGATCGTGAGATGCTCTTGTTCTCAACCTCCTATGCCACAGTGAAAGTAAAATCCCAGGTCCTCATCTAGGACAGTAAGGCCCTAGTCATCCTCCTGCTCTTTTCCTCCTTCACTGTGCTCTGGCCACCCCAGCTTCTCTGGGTGTTCCTCAGACTCTCAAACGCAGGCATGCTCCCACCTCAAGGCCTTTATAAAACTTACCTTTCCTTCTGCCGACCCCACTCTTCCCTTAAATACCAACATGGCCTGTTCCTCATTTTGTGCAAGTCTCTGCTCCACTTCTTCCCTTCTTTAGGGACGTCTTCCTTGATTATCTTGTTAAAAATGGCCTTCCTCCAATCACTTCCCCTTATCCTGTTTTATTTTTCTTCATGGGACTTACACACCTGACATTTGTTTCCATGCTAGAATGTAAGCTACACGAAGGGCTAGAGGTTGGCTTTATGTACTGCTATGTCACAGAGCCTTGGACAGTGCCTGACACATGATGGTGTTTGCTGAATGAATGTGTATATCAAGATGCCATGTGGGGACAGAGAGAAGTAACCATCTTGGCTGGAGTCTAGTCTTAGCTTGAATTTTTAATGCTTGATCTTTTAAAATTTAGGCAAATATGGCCAAACTACTACAGAAATTGAAAAACAGATCTATCTAGGTTTTTCAGGTGAAAAAACATGTTTGTATATCAGGGGTCTATCTGGTGGATGCCTTCAAGCCAGATAAAGTCTTACGTGTGCCATATCACTTTCCCTGGCTACCTACAAGCTAGGAGTTTGGAGGTGGGTGGGCTTCTGGCCAAGAACTTTGAGGGTTTGGGAGCATCTGGGACGCAGTCAGTTAAGCATCCGACTCTTGGTTTCAGCTCAGATCTTGATCTCAGGGTGGTGAGATTGAGCCCTGTGTGGGGCTCCACGCTGAGCACGGAGTCTGCTTGGCACTCTCTCTCCCTCTCCCTCTCCTCCCAATCCCCCCTTTCTCTCTCTCTCAAATAAATTAATTAATTAAAAAAAATAAAAGAACACAGGGTTTTCGTTCACCTGCGAGCTTTCTATATTTGGATATTTGCTTGTCAATGTCAGTTGATAGCTCTATTAATAAAATTTAGGAACATTATGAGACAGCTTTTATAAACATCTAAAAGTTGATCTATGCAAGTCACTTTATTGTAGTAGTGTTCAACAATTTTCACACAGGTTTATTATCAGAACTTTCAGTTAAGACCCATTCCTATGTATGTCCTCAATTATCTAGCATTCAGATGTTAGGAACTTTATGTAATTGGTGCCGCCAGGGCTAGCCTACAGTATCTATATTGGTATATGTCTCTTTGTTTATCATATTCTGTTTGCTTTTCTCTTCCCCCCCAAATACTGGAAGCAATGTAAAAGAGATTAAATGTCAATAGGTCAATGCGAATTAGATTAAAGGCAGCATGTGATGGTACCAGACGTGAATATAGGAGGCCAAAAGTCTTGATTCACTCCTGATAACTGTGACCGGTTCGACTAGAACTCTCTTACATCCTTTCTAGGCTTTCGCCTCCTTCTTTTTGTCTTTTTGTTTTCTCTCTTGGGTTTGATCTGTAAAAACCATCCTGTCTCAGACTCTATGGCTGTTCTAATTACCATAATGCTCATTAACTCTGATGTCTTTATTCTAGGGTAGACTGGTCCATGCTAATTTTGGCACCAAAAAAGACTTTGAGAATTTAAACTCTCCTGTGAATGGATCTTTAGTGATCGTTAGAGCAGGGAAAATCACTTTTGCTGAAAAGGTGAGTATAAGTTATTGAGTACACTGGTATCATACCATTCTTCATTTAAATGGTATTGATTTTTTTTACATTCTGAAAACTGTCAGTCTTAAACTCTCATACCTAATAAAATAATTTATTAAAGTGTTCAACAAATTACGTACGTTCCAATTCTCTAAACTGTAGGACACTTGTAAAACTATGGCAGAGCCACTTGGAGTATTCTGCAGTCATTGTCTTTCAGTGAAAAAGAAGTAATCAGAAATGCTTAAGTGAAAGCAGTTTAAATTTAAAATAACAATATTCTGTTGTCATATAGGATTGTTAAATTATTGTTAAATTAAGGTGCTTTAACTGTTATGTTCTATATAACCCAGTTTTATGTATATAGAGAATTCAGTTCTAACTATGCTTTATGAAAAGGAAAATTAAAAGTCAAAGCTCCATAAGCACCTAGAATGGAACATAGCAAAAGACCGTGGTTGTGTTGGATGTGTTTGTATTATTTGTCTTTGACACTCCTTGATGAGTTAGTTAAGGCAAGAATTTTGTCTCAACATGTAAGCTATTTGAAACATTGGGGGGTTTCAGTGCAGTCCTCTCTAACCCTTTGTCTTTTAGCTTAAAGCCCAATACATATTCTTCTGATTTTGTGTGATTACATCTTCATTTTCTGATCTTTAGGTTGCAAATGCTCAAAGTTTCAATGCAATTGGTGTCTTGATATACATGGACCAGGCTAGATTTCCCATTGTTAATGCAGAGATTCCAGTCTTTGGACATGTGAGTTTTTCTCTTAAGTAAATAAGTTTTTGGATTCTACAAATTGTTGCTGGGTTCCATCTGTATTAGTAGAAGTATAACATGCCTTCCTTAAATGCTCTTTTTTTTTTTCTGGGAGAGTCTAGCACTGACAAGAAGATGGATTATGTGACTTTGAGACCTAGTTATTATTGCTAACGGAACCTTCTCAACAGTGTCTTGAATTGGGAATTTGGCATATGCCATATAAAAACAAGAGTAACGTGTTGTAGAGCCACTCAGACCTTCAGGCTTTGAGGTGCTAAACTAAATTTAGGCTATACCCTCATACTAAATCTGAATCTTCTAGGGATTTCTTGAACAAATGCCTGACAGAGCACATTATTCTTTTGTCTTACTAGGCTCACCTGGGAACAGGTGACCCGTACACACCTGGATTCCCTTCTTTCAATCACACTCAGTTTCCACCGTCTCAGTCATCAGGATTGCCCAGCATTCCTGTCCAAACAATTTCCAGAGCTGCTGCAGAAAAGTTGTTTGAGTAAGTTCTTATTGGAAAGCTCTCTTATTTGAAAACTGGTTTTGTGATTAGAAAGGAATAGTAATCGTTTCAGTTAATTTGATAACATTTAAAACAATTGGCTATAATTTTCCATATTTGGCATATCATGGGGTGGATAGCTGTTAACTTGTAGATAAACATGAATTTTTTTCCTCCATAAGGTGATCTTAGTAATTAGACATTGGATTTATAAACTCAGTGAGTCCTTGGTCAATTTACCCAGTGAATTCCTTGTATACTATTCCTGGCATATAGCTTCTGCTTGAGGACTTCCTGAGGTAAAGCACTTTGTTGCCTATGGCAACCCATTCAGTTTTTGGAGTAGGTCTGTTAGAATTCATGTTGAGCTGAAATCTTACTCCCTGTAACACCTGTTAGTTTTAGAGTTTCTTCTTAGCAACAGAACAATTCAAGTTTTCTAGTCCATAGATTGAATATCTTCAGTTCTCGTGACAGTTCCCAGATGCTTTACAGTCATGATTAGTCCTGGATATCCTCCCTAATGTTTTAGTATCCCTCTTTAATAAGAGAACCCAATCTGATTAGAGGAATTGTCATTAACTTTTATCTTGATCTGGACATATTTCCCACCTGGTATTGGCACAGGATATCGATCTAGTCTCAGACACTTAGGCGAACATTTATTTGCTGTGTGACGTAGAACAAGTTACTCTAACCCCACTCATCATGTTTCTTTGACTTAATTAGATAGTTGAAATATATTCTACCTAACAGGGTGATTGGTTTCAAATGAAGAGCATCTACATGTAAGGATACCTGTATAATACTATGCGACTAGTAACAATGCTATCTGCGAGGCATTTTTAATAGGTGATTTTTATCGTTCGACCACCACTTACAAGTCTTCCCTAACCTGTGAAGCCAGCTCCCTATTTTATCCTTGTGTTGTGGGGGGTAATAATGTTTTGACATACTTCTGTAAGTGGAGCAGTTATTGTTTGGATAACATATGAGGAATTTGATAGGGGAAGATACCTAACTATTAGCAGCATGAAAATATTCTTTTATAACTAAGATAAGAATGTATACTGGTTAGTAGAGAGAGTGAGGAAACATGGGGATGTATTAATGGGCTTGTATGTAAGAACTTCATTCTGAGTCCATCTTGGTATCTACTTAAAATGTAAATTAAAACTGGGTCTCTGGCAGAAAGGCACGTGTCAGATGAGGACAGGTAGAGAAATTTTTTTAAACACTGGTTAAACTTGGAGGTAACTGATGTTCAAATGATTGCCTACAGGTCAGAGTAAGATACAGATGGTTGGCCACCAAGAAGTAAATTTTGTATACGTTTTCTTTATATGTCCTCTTAGCCTAGACCTGCCCCGGGCAGTAAGGAAGACCGATTTTGAAAGCCTGGGGGAAGCAACAGTAACTCAGAACTCTGATGTTTCTTTTCTTCTTCTAGAAATATGGAAGGAGACTGTCCTTCTGCCTGGGAAATAGACTCCTCGTGCAGGCTGGAGACTTCCCAGAACAGGAATGTGAAGCTCACTGTGAACAATGTGCTGAAAGAGATAAGAATTTTTAACGTTTTTGGAGTTATTAAAGGTTTTGAAGAACCTGGTAAGACCTTTGTTTTTGTTTTGTTTGTGTTTTCCTAGTTCTTAAGAATGTGGCCAGAAGAGGGAGTGCAGGAAGGCTGGCTTTGGCTTGGTTTTGTGGAATGCTAACTCTTGCCTGTCCTAAAGCGAACTGTTTAGGTGTCAGTTTTATTGGGAGATAATAAGACCCTAGGAAATTAACTTGTCAAAAATTGGCTATTATGATTAGAAAATCTCTTTTAAGTTACTGGATAGAACAGCAGTAAGCACCTTTCTTCTTAAAGGGGGCAGATAATAAACATGTTGCAGGCTATCAGTCTCAGTTGCAGCTACTTAACTCCAACATCGCAGCATGAAAACAGCCATAAATGATACGTAATGAACGCGCACGTAGGCTGTGATTTACCACTGACCCCTTGAATGGGCCATCTGTTTAAGTAGAATCTAATAGTCATATCATTTGGTAAAGAAAGCCCATGGACTTTGGTTGCTTATTAAACAATTAGTGGGCACTAATAGGTAGCTGATGAGTAAACTTAATTGGTAATGTGGAAAGAGTAGCAATACTAATAAGGAGAAAGAGATTAGTATTGTCATGTGAATTTTTAATTTCTGGAGTCCTAAGTCAGATATGAAATATTTTGTTTACCCTTAAAGCATATACCGCATTTTTACCCTTTTTACTAACATGATTATTCTAGAGTTCAATATTAGAAAACAGTTTAAAAGTTGATTGTATAATTTATCTTTTCTTTTTTTTTTTTTTAAGATCGCTATGTTGTAATAGGGGCTCAGAGGGATGCCTGGGGTCCTGGAGCTGCAAAGTCTAGCGTAGGAACAGCTCTCCTATTGGAGCTTGCCCGGATATTTTCTGATATGGTCTTAAAAGGTAGAGTACAAATTTTGAGAACTTGAATATCTATGTGCTATGTATAGTTCTAAATATTATATGATTTCTCACTTTCGCCTATATTATTATGGTTCACTTAGGCTGGGCTCTGAGCTCTTAGGTATAAGGCAGATCATCTTTTGTTGGATCTGCCTTTGACTTTGAAACGGCTCTCCATGTAGTGTCTTCATTGCATTGGGTATCAGCTCCTTTTTGAGACACCAAAAAAGTATTGTACTGGACCCTAATTCTTAGTTTGACATATTCAGAATGATATGGCAAATCTAGCATGGTCCCTAAGGAATCTATTTTAAACCAAGCAGTGGTATACCTCTGTACTAATTTTCTGTAATTTTGTTATGAAGTTATAATATGTCATTTTATATATTATACTTAGAATACTAGGTATGTTCATATATATTTATAATATATAAACACTTTCAAGCCTTTCTCCCTTGGTACTTGGCCACTTCTCTACACACACACCCCCCACACACACACACACACTCACAAACCCCCATCACCTTCTTGAATCTTTGGGTCAGAGGGTAAGTTGCAGTGCTTAACTTTTATGCAAAAGTACATAATACAAAAAAATACATACCCAAGGAAAGGGGAGGAATGGAGGGCAGTGGCACATATAGTCCCCAAAGGAGCTGTCACTAATGTGATTCCTCTGAAAACTCTTTCTTATAGCTTAAATGTGAGAATTTGTATTCTATTTCATAACAATCGTTTGTAAAGTAACCCAGCGTTTTAAGTGATTGACCTCTACGCAGATTGTTTTCAGAGAAGGTACACATTGTAGTTATACCATAATTTCAAGTATTTCTTGGTCCAGAAGTTAAGGGGCTCAAAGAATGGAGTTGGGAAAAAAGTGACTTCCTATAAAAACTGGTCCCTACCATGTCTTTGAAATCTTTTTTGCAAATGATCTCTTATGCAAGTAATCCTTGTAGATTACTTTTAAAATTTATTTTTATTCTTTCTGTTGTTGTTGTCCTTTCACCTGGGGCCTCAAAAGGGAAAGAAATATTTTTTAATCTGCCGTCTTGAATTAGAAATTTCTGACTTCATCTTAAGTCAGTTGCCTACCTATAACCTGTCCTAAGATAAAACAACTTGTTGTTACCTTTTAGATGGCTTTAGACCCAGCAGAAGCATTGTCTTTGCCAGCTGGAGTGCTGGAGACTTTGGAGCAGTTGGTGCCACTGAATGGCTAGAGGTATTATCTGTACAGCACCCATCCCCAGAATGGGCAGCTGAACTTGTCTTGGCTTAATTTGCCCTGCAGAAACCATACTCTTTTAGATTTGATTACAGTTGATCCTGAACAACACAGGTGTGAACTGTGCAGGTCCACTTATGCGTGGATTTTTTTATATATAAATACAGTATAGTCCTCTAAATGTATTTTCTCTTTCTTATGCTTTTCTTAGCATTTTCTTTTCTCTAGCTTATTTTATTGTAAGAATACAATACGTAATACACATAACATACAAAATAAGTGTTGATCAACTATTTCTGTTACTGGTAAAGCTTCCAGTCAACAATAAGCTATTTGTAGTTCAGTTTTGGGGGGTCAAAAGTTATATGTGGATTTTCAATTGCGTGGGGAGGGTGTTAGTGCCCTAACCCCCACGTTAGGGGGGTCAACTGTATATCATTTTTGCCTTTGTATATTTAATCTGAATAGACTCTAAATTTAAAAAGATGCCCCTAATAATAGCTGCTCCATGTGACAGTTGGATTAATACATATTAGTACATTTAGTATTTTTCCTTCTCTTCCAGGGATACCTTTCCTCCCTGCATTTAAAGGCTTTCACGTACATTAATCTGGATAAAGCTATTCTTGGTAAGTATCCTTTTCATTAACTGTTTATGAATTTAGATAAACTACTAATAAAACAGAAGAAAGCTTTTTACAGCAACACTCACTATTTTCTACAATTTACATTGTCCATTCCCTGATTAAGACTGACTTAGCTTTCTCTTAGTAGTCCATTAAATTGTAGAATGGGTGCAGATTGCCTTGTTGAATGCAACAGTTCCCAGTGTGGTCCTCAATTAGCAGCATTCGGATCACCTGGGAACTGTTAGCAATGTAAAATTTCAGACCTTTTGAGTCTGAAACTGGAACACAAGTCCAGCAAACTGTGTTTTAACAAGCACTGTGGTGATTCTGATGCACTAAAGTCTGAGTCTGGATTGTTTTTTAGACAAGAAGGAACTAAACCGTACCATATAGAATGGTACTTCTAGAGACTAATTCACATCTAGCTAGATGGTGGCATCACAAATAGAAATACCAGGTAGTCAAACTTCTGAAAGAATTTGAATGTTATTAAAAGTGCAGAGGTAGCCAGTGGATGAACTGAGAATAGTAAAATATCTCATTGGAAAGAAAAAGGAAGGAGTTAAAATTGAACTAAATTTTTATTGGATTCGTCGTTATTGCTATCTTACCTATACAGCAGAATGTATGGAGTGTAGCGAGTAGACAGTAGCTAGCAGATGACTGCCCTAATTAGGTGAACTAGAAAGGTACCAAAAAACAAATCATTAACATTAACATATGCCAACTCAAGAGTAAGAGCTTTAGTCGAGTCAAATTAGGGTTAGCAGTTACTAAAGAAGTTGACTCTTAAATCACTTTTTTTGTCTAGTTCTTGAAGAGGATAGTTGTATTTGGCCACTCATCTAAGTTATTGTCTTCCTTTTTTGTTAAGTACTTTTGGTTGTAGAAGCTGCCATGTAAAAATTACTTGACTAGGGAAGGGGCAATGTTTTTAAAATAATCTCTTTGCAGGTACCAACAACTTCAAGGTTTCGGCCAGCCCACTGTTGTATTCGCTTATTGAGAAAACGATGAAAGATGTGAGTGTATACCTAATTACAAAATCTGTAACTTATTTTTCATCTAATTTACAATAAGATGGAAAATGATGTTTAAACCATCATAAGTAACCACGTTTTGCAATAGGGAGAAATGAGATTTGGCGTAATGGGCTTAGAGGCCATATATATCAGTAATGATTTTTTTTTTTAAGGATTTTATTTATTTACTTGAGAGAGAGAGCACAGAGAGAGAGGGAGAATCAGACTCCCTGCTGAGGATTCTGAGATCATGACCTGAGTCGAAGGCAGACGTTTAACCACCAGCTGAGCCACTCAAACGCCTGTGGAATGATTAAAGACGGACGGAACAAGGGTCAGAGAACTTGACCTGGATCCTATGGGAAACTAGGAATTGCTATAGAGTCTCCAGCAAGGCAGTAATGTGTTTGCAGGTTAGGCTGCAGTAGTATAAAATGAGCTACAAGGGAAAAAAAACAGAAACAAGACAGGCCTATCATGAAGGCTAGAAAGGGCTTTTAAAATTGAGGCTAACCCACCTTTAAAATGGTTAAAGGAGGAGAACATTTTTTTCTCCTTGTAACTGAAGGGAACCGTGACAGCATGAGCCTAGTACGAATAACTTTAGAAATTTGAGATTGTTTTAACGATCTTAAATTTTTTTCAAGAAGATACAGTAAATTTTTCAAGAAGATACAGTAAATGTTTATAGATCTAAATATGTTTGTGATCAGCCTGAATAACTATGTCCAGAAAGATTCATTTTAGTGACAAATTAATTTTTTATTTTACAGGTGAAACATCCGGTTACTAAGCAGTCTCTTTATCGGGACAGCAACTGGATCAACAAAGTGTAAGTTGAGAAAAGTGAATGAACAGCTTATAGAAAAGCAAAATCATCCAGTAGCACCTGCTATGTTAGGTAGAAATCTAAACCTAACCTTGCAGTGAGCTTACCTGTACTTAGAGTCAATTTAAGAATTTATTTGGGGATAGGGGTAGGGTTGCATGATAGCACAGTTTGCTACTTAGAAAACTTTCTAGAGACACATTCTTGCTTTCCTTGCAGAGAGGAATTTTCTTTGGATAATGCTGCTTTCCCTTTCCTTGCGTATTCTGGAATCCCAGCAGTTTCTTTCTGTTTTTGTGAGGTAAGTCTGAACTCTAAAGTTATATCTTAGATCTTCTTTCATCAATTTTGAGACCTAGAGTGCTTAAAATGTTTTAAGAAGTTATACACATGCAGTTATTGCATGCTCCCTTATTATCAGTCTCAACGTAGAATTGTTCTCAGCTTAATTAGCAGTTGAATTTATTTGCTAAAACATCTTCAATTAGGTATCATGAGTTTTAATAACAAGGCTACTACCTATTGGACAGTGCAGATATAGAATATTTCCACCAAACAGAAGGTTCACCTGGACATTGCTGTACTTGATACCTGTTAAGATATCGTTCTAGACATTTGTCCAAAGATGTTAATCTCTTGAACAGGGATTATGGGTAAAAGCACAAAAACCAAACAGATGTAAGGTTGTTATGAGACAGAACTTTGAACAGACCAAGTTGTAGGAAAGCAAGATTGGCTTGTTTCAGGAGCCAGTTAGAAGGCCCTGAAGGCTACTCTGAGTAAACAGAAGGGTGAAGGCCTCTGTGCTGAAGTGCTAAAGTTGGAAAGCCAGGCCTGTAGTGGGCTCTCCAAGGGATGAAGAGATCCTGGAGTTTTAGTATAGGAGGTCAGGGTGGAAAGTGTTAACTTTTGCATCGAATTATTGACCTCACGGAGGCCAAGTCCTCACGTGACTTTTTATCACTGGATGTTTTGGCCTGGGACTAGGAGGGGAAAGGTCTGAAGCAAGGGAGTGATGTAAGATCTGGATTTGGAGATTAACATAGCTGGAACTCTCTTGACCTTCTGCTAGAACAGCAGTGTGGATGGCATTGAAATAGCGGGTCACAATATCTGTTTAGTACATTAGGAAGAACTGAATGTCTGGTCCTAGGGTTGAGGAGATTTATGGATGATTTCTGTTGACCTCCAGAAGGTTTTTAAAAAACTTCTTACTGACTTCTTAGATGTCAAAAACCTAGCAGGTAATACAGAATAGTCTATATAGTCTGAAAGTAAAGAAAATAGAGTTGAAGAAATAGTTACTTAAATTGTCTAATGAAGGTAGAGACAACCGCTTGTTAGAAAGGTAACACGTATGAATGGATTGAGTGCTGAATCATTAGAAAGAAGGTCAATTTTAGTCTAAGTGTGACACTTTATATCAAAAATACACTTCACGTATGCTGTCCTCTTTCCTTATTTAATGAGCCAAACTTCCCAGAGAGAGGAAAATAAGGATACAACCTCAAGAAATTTGGCTAGACATCTGTTCAGGGTATATGATGCAATAGAACAGGGATTCTGTAGGACCTAGAAGAAAGCAGTCATTCTAGGAGTAGGTTAGGTTCAGAGGAAGTAGCAAAAGCGGTACCAGTGTAGTAGATGGGAGATAAAATTGGAGTAGGAATACATTAGAAGCAAGGGAAGAATTCCAACTACTATTACCTTGATAGTGAAATGAATGTGGGGCTCCTGTTCTTAGGACCCACCTGTGAGTACATTCACCTACCTTTGTTTTTCAGGGCACAGATTATCCTTATTTGGGTACTACCATGGATGTCTATGAGAAACTGAAACAGAAAATTCCTCAGTTGAATGAAATGGCACTTGGAGCAGCAGAAGTAGCTGGTCAGCTTATAATGAAACTTACCTATGATCTTGAATTGAACCTGAACTATGAGATGTATAATGACAAAATACTTGCATTTGTGAGGGATATGAACCAATTCAGAGCAGACATAAAGGTGAGCACTAATTAAAATCAGGTTCTTAGTGCTGAAATATCCAACAGTTTGAAGAATGATGTTTAGCTGTTCCTGAGGAGGGACAGGGTTGGTAGCTGAAGTACATTTTAAAGTGAACTAATGTATAAGTTTTCATAGAATTTGTAACTCATTTGAAAGGAAAGTTGAGAGGCTGTGGGTTATAAATCTAGGCTATACCACAGTAAGTATTTCAGAATCTAATTAGCCTAAGGTATGTTATGTTTATGTAATTCCAAGCGACCTGTAAAGAGGACCCAGAGAATATAAAGATCTCAACCATGACTCTGGACCTATGAGTTTGGGCCATATATCATATGATATCTATATATATATATCTATATATATATCATATATCATGCCTTTCAGGGATGTCACAGATGGAGAGAGAATATAGCCAGTAATTACAATCTTACTTAGTGTTGATTCTGTGTGCCTAGTATTCAAATGCTTGATAAAATCAAATTAATAGTAATAGGTGGTTTCCAACTGGTTTTATGGTACTAGAAGTCAATTTAACAGATCCCTTAAATGAAGTAAATCACTGATAAGTCTTAATGATTATGGCTTTCTTGAAACTTGATACTATAACTGATCAGAAAATGGGACTTATGAGAAAAATCACTAGACTGTGAAGTTCATTGAGCCAAAATGGTTAAGATTTTCCCCCATCAGCAAACTGGCCTGGAAACAATATACTGCACAGGATTATATATTAAGTAAATTCTGTTAAATTTCTTGATGAGGACGGCTTCCTTGGGAGACTAAGAATGGATAACTGTGCCATCTGCTGGGCTCAGATACGAGTGTATTACTCTAGTTCGTAGAGCCTGGGGCCTCATGGGCAAGGTGCCTAAGTCTAGCATTCTCTGCCTGCGAGTCACCCCCTTTTATCAGAACTGTCTCAGTTGCTACCACTAAATTAGAAAGGTATGTAGAATAATATCCTTAGAATTAATATCTCATAGGAAGTTTCATGTCTTTCTGCTTCAGGAGATGGGTCTGAATCTACAGTGGCTGTATTCTGCTCGTGGAGACTTTTTCCGAGCCACCTCCAGACTAACAACAGATTATAAGAATGCAGAGAGAACAAACAGATATATCATGAGGGAGATCAATGACCGTATCATGAAAGTAAGTAAATGTCTAAAAAAGGGGGAACTAAAGTATGTTGATTTTTCATTGGTAAATCTTGCATTTCTAAAAAGTAGAGTAGGGATTCCAGGACCTTAGAATCCTTTGCTGCTTTAGAATTGAGCACAGATTTTTAACTCTTATTAGCAAGACCTAGAACTGACATATCTAAACTGGAAATACAAAAGGCATTTGACCTAGTATTAACCTTTTTAGAAAGGGATCATTAATGATTTTTAGCTGTCATTTTCTCTGTATTCCTGTTCTCTAATTCAGCCCTTAACTGCTTTTATCTTAATCTGCTTGGAAGAGGCAGGAGACTTCATTACAGTGGGAACTTGTAAATCTTCCATATGTATGCTCTGTAACTAAAAAAAAAACAATACAATTAGAGTTCACTTTTACAAATGAATTGACAGTTCACTTTATAATTTTCATGTTAGAAGATTAGTAGCCTGGTTCTCCACGTTCTTAAATTTGGGGATTTTTAACATTTAAAGTGAGAGAATGACGGTTGTTTTACTACATCAGGTCCTCCCCTCACAGCAGAAGTCCCAGCACTGTGTAAGTTCTCTTGTATGTTTTTGTTTCCATAGGTGGAATATAACTTCCTCTCACCCTACATATCTCCGAGAGATTCTCCTTTCCGACACATCTTCTGGGGGTCTGGCTCTCACACTCTGTCAGCTTTACTAGAGCATCTGAAGCTGCGTCAGAAAAATAACAGTGCTTTTAATGAAACACTGCTGAGAAACCAGTTGGCTCTAGCAACTTGGACTATTCAAGGAGCTGCAAATGCCCTCTCTGGTGACATATGGGACATTGACAATGAGCTTTAAATGTAATGCCCATAACTTCTCTAAGAACATCAGGGTAGTGTGATTTCTAGACTTGTGCTGGTTGTGCTAAATTTTTAGTAGGGCTACAAAACCTAATATTGTTAAAATTCTACCCAACCATCTTGGTACTCCTAGATATCTTTAGGCAGCAGCTTTTAATACAGGGTAGGTACCTGCACTTCAAGTTAAAGTGAATAACGACTTAAAAATGTTCATAATAGAATCTTTTCTCTGATCATCTCTAAAATTTTAAATGCTTTGTATGGTAACTGCCTCTTTCTTGTTACAGTTATGAAAAAGTCAGAACCAGTTACATGAATTATTGCTCTAAATCCTAAGGACATGAACTGCTATCTTCTAAGGGGGAGGAGGAGGGTGGTACCTGCTGAAGGCTGAAGTGGTGGCTTGGTGTGATCCTCTGCCTTCATTTGGTGCTGGATAGGAGATACCAGGTTGTAAGACCTCATTCTCCAAATGAGATATATGCCTTCTTTAAGGATTTAGCTGGTTTCCACATCCTTGAATGAAACAGTTAACTTTCAGAAGAGATGGGACTTGTTTTCTTGCCCATGAGGTCTGAAGCAGAGGTCCTTCAGTTGGATAAAATGAGGTTCAACTGTTTATCACAGGAGTAAGGCCTTAATGTGTTAACCTCAAGATTATTTATGAAAAGAGGAGACCAGAAGCCAAAGACCTATATTTTCTTTTCATCCGCCCTCCCCCGTAAGCCTTTGTTCATTAGTTTTTTGTCGTTTTTGTGTTTCCCGAAGTATTTTGAAAGAGAACCAGCTTCAGGTGTTTAATTTCAAACTCAGTTTGTCAGACGTTAAAGAACACACTGCCAAATTTTGGCCAAAGTGTTAATTTTTTGGAAAAGCTTTCTATCATTTTGGCACTGAGATATTTATTGTTTATTTATCAGTGACAGAGTTCACTATAAATGGTGTTTTTTTTTATAGAAGATAATTATCGGAAGCAGTGCCTTCCATAATTATGACAGTTATACTGTCGTTTTTTTTTAATAAAAGCAGCATCTGCTAATAAAACCCAACAGATACTGGAAGTTTTGCATTTATGGCCAACACTCATGGGTTTTAGAAAACAGCCACAAGCCAAATAAAATTTTAAAGCTAAATATCAGTAAAGAATTCCATTTAATTGGGGGTTGCTAATCAAGTTAGACTTCTGTTTAGCCAACCAGATAAAAATAGCAGTTCTCCTAAAGGGAAGGAATTGTAACCAAGTTATAAATTAATGTCACTTAAAGGCTTGATAGTACTCATATGTGTGAAATTTTACAGCTCAATTTATCCAAGGTGTAACTTTAATTCGAATTTTGCAAAATTTCCAGTACCTTTGTCACAAACCTAACTCACATTATCGGAAGCAGTGTCTTCCATAATGTATAAAGAACAAGGTAGTTTTTGCCTACCACAGTGTCTATATCGGAGACAGTGATCTCCATATGTTACACTAAGGGTGTACGTAATTATCGGGAACAGTGTTTCCCATAATTTTCTTCATGCAATGACATCTTCAAAGCTTGAAGATCGTTAGTATCTAACATGTATTCCCAGCTCCCTATAATTCTCTTTTAGTTTTAGTTGCAGAAACATTTTATGGTCATTAAGCATTTGGTGGGTGAATTCAACCACTATAAAATAAAATTACTTCCTTCAAGATTCTTTGTTTTTAAACCTAATGTAGTATCTCGTTATATTTGTGGTTTCTCCAGGTCTTCTGTTTAGCGGGAAAGTATTATACATTTATAATGTTTGCCGTTGACAAATGAATTTAACTTTATCCCCTTATTTGTATGTTCTCTCCTGTAAACTTAGTTCATACAAGTTGGAATCCAGAATTGACCTTTTAGCTTAAATCAGGGGAAACTTGCGTAGGAGGCCTGGGGTGGGGGGGTGGGGAGTGAAAGGTGTAGGGAAGTGAGGCTTGCAAAAGGATCTTTGATCATGTCTACCTACCCATTAGTATGTGGTGGTTTTCAGTTAAATATAGATGTAAACAAATAAATTTGAAGCTACATGAGTAAGACTTTATTTTCTGGTCAGCCATCATTATAAACCTGATAATCAGCTGTTTGTCATAGGGCAGTAGTTCACCCTAAGAAATCGTCACGTAAGAAAAAGTCCATAGGGTCTCTTAAGGTTCCTAAACTTAGCGTCACCTGCCTAAGTTAGCCTCGATCTAGATGATTACAGCCTCACTGAACTGCTTCACTGCTCGCAGTCTGTTTAGTCTTCACAGTGTTTTCTCTTGAACTGGTATTTAGTGTAGCTGAGTGAAAAGGTCATAGCTGAGATCCCTGGTTTGGGTATCATGCTTTATCATACTTTAATGAAAGCTCAGTAACTTCAAGGCATAATATGAATAATGGGCATCCATTTACAGCAGTAAATCTCTTCAAAAACCTCTTTTCCGTGGTGAGGATTCAGTTATTTCTAATCCAAAAAGCCACTAAGTGGTAAGAGGCTTAATATTCCTGAATGAAATGTGTATCTGACTAGCAACAACCTGCTGGACTTCAGATTTTTTCTGGTTATAGATATCAAGTGCATTTTGAAGGTAAAGGATAAAAGAAATGAGCTCTATCATGACTCACTGTTCTAGAACTTGCATGACCTTTACTGTGTTTCCTCTTTGAATGTTCTTGAAATTTCAGTTGGCTAAACATGGCTTATTAGACTTGCCAACCTACTGCTCATCTATATCTTTGTAAACAAGTGATATGCCCTTAAAATTGTGTCCAAGCTGGTATGTGCAACAGTGTGGAAATCCCTTACCTGATTTAATAAAAATGCTTGAACACTGAGTCGTCACTTTTTAAAATAGACTTTATTTTTTTAGTGCAGTTTTGGGTTCATAGCAAAATGGAGCAGAAAGTATGGAGTTCCCATAAACTCTCGGCCTGCACACCCCTGGCCCAGCTTCCCCCACAATCAACATCCCCCACCAGAGTAGGACACAAGTTACAACTGATGAACATACATTGACACATTGCCCAAAGCCCATAGTTTACGTTAAAGTTTAATTTCAGTGTTGTACATTCTGTGAGTTTGGACAAATCTACAATGAAATGTATCCACCATTTATAATACAATATGGAATAGTTCTACTGCCTTGAAAATCCTCTGTTCTCTGCCTCTTCATCTTCCCTCTCCCTAATCCCTGGCAACCACTGATCTTTTTATTGTCTCCATAGTTTTGCCTTTTCCAGAATGTCATGTAGTTAGAATTGTATGGTATGTACAATTTGGCTTCAACTTGGCTTCTTTCACTTAGTAGTAATATGCAGGTAAAGTTTCTCCATGTATTTTTATGGCTTGATAGCTCACTTCATTTTAGTGCTGAATTTTACGTTGTCTGGATGTAACTTAATTTGTTTATCCATTCATCTACTGAAGGACCTCTTCATTACTCCCAAATTTTGGCAATTATGAATAAGGCTGCTATAAAGATATGTGGACAGGTTTTTATGTGGACGTTTTCAGTTCATTTGGATCAATATCCAACCAAGGAGTGCAGTTGCTGGATCCTACGGTAATAGTATGTTTAGTTTTGTAAGAAACTGCCAAACTGTCTTCCAAAGTGGCTGTACCATTTGAATTCCTATAGCAACGAATGAGTTCCTGTCGCTTTGCATACTTGCCAACATCTGGTGGTGTCACCTGTTTGGGATTTCAGCCATTCTAGTAGGTGTACTAGTAGTGATACTTAATTTCCATTCTGCCTATGACATTATGTTGGACATCTTTTCATGTGTCTATTTATCAAGTGTATATCTTTGGTGAGGTGTCTGTTCAGGTCTTTTGCCCCTTTTTCTAATTGGGTTGTCCATTTTATTGTTTTAAGAATTTTGTGTATATTATGGATAACTGATTTGTCAGGTATGTGTTTTACAGATATTTTTGCCTGGTCTGTGGCTGGCTCGTCTTCTCATTTTCTTGACAATGTCTTCTAGGGAGAAGTTTTTAATTTTAATGAAGTCCAACTTTTTCTCTCACGGATCGTGCTTTTGGTATTTCATCTAAAAAGTCACTGCCAAACCCAGCGTCATCTAGATTTTCTCCTGCGTTATCTTCTAGGAGTTTTATAATAAGTTTTGCTCTTACATTTAGGTCTGTGATCCATTTTGAGCTCATTTTTGTAGAGAGCATATGGTCTGTGTCTAGATTCATTTTATTACATGTGGATGTCCCAACTGGTCATGAGATTTTGTTAAGAATACTCTACTAAGGGGCGCCTGGGTGGCTCAGTTGGTTAAGCGACTGCCTTCAGCTCAGGTCATGATCCCAGGTCCTGGGATCGAGCCCCGCATCGGGCTCCCTGCTCCGCGGGGAGCCTGCTTCTCCCTCTCCCACTCCCCCTGCTTGTGTTCCCTCTCTCGCTGTGTCTCTCTCTGTCAAATAAATAAATAAAATCTTTAAAAAAAAAAGAATACTAAGACTCCCCCTAGAAATATGAGCTATGTATGTAATTTTAAATGTCCTTAATAGCCACATTAAAAAACTAAAAAGAAACAGGTGAAATGTTTCTATATTTAACTCCATATATCCAAAATACTATCATTTCAACATGTATGCATTAAAAATTATTGTCAAGATATTTTATATTCCTTTTTTCAGGGTAAGGCTTCAAAATCCATTGTACTTATAGCACATCTCAATTTGGAATACCCACATTTCAAGTGCTCAATAGCTACTTATGGTTAGTGGACACTGCTGCTATATAGTGAAAGGCATGATTGGTAAGATTTTTGGTTTTCGTTTTTTTTTTTTTTAAACAGGCTTTCTACTATGCAGTTACCAAAAAAGCCATCATACAATTTAATCTCCTCACTACAAGTGCCAGCCGGGATTCTTCAGTAGAATTGCAGGAACTGCCCCCACTAGAATAGAGAAGCTTTTTAATTGCTTCACCTGTGCCCAAGCTTGCTCCTGTGAGAAGGCGTAGCTGCGTGCATACTCTTGAGAAGCATGACAAAAATTAAACTGCTGTGCCTCTGTGAAAGATGGTGGGCCAGAAGGCAGCCCTAAACAAATATTTGAAGACATGTTTATCTGCAAGATACACTTTCACTTGGAATATAACATATCAGATACTGCTATCTTCCTTGTGGCTACCAATGGGTTTACTTTTTTAGGTGATCAGGATAGAGCCTTTGCCATTTGCTACATTTGTCCTTTAAACTGCCTAATGTTTAATCCATCCCACATGGACTGCTTTGACTAGTTAATACCCCCCTTTTTTTTGACTAGTTAATACCTTTTTTGAAAATACGTACATTCTAATGGTCAAAGTGCAGAGGGGTCTGTATTGAAAAGTTTTTCCTCTTGTTTTTCACAATTTCTCCCTATATCCACAATCACCAGTTTATTTCTTTTCCCCTCAATCACCAATTTCTTGTGTATACTTCCAAAGTAGTCTATGCATAAGTGAAAATGTCTATGAAACCTTCATAAAAGCACACGTGGGGGGTTTGGTTCCACCCACTATCACAATGTCAGCCCTACCAACCCAACCCTCCCACTGCTTAAAATGACAAATTGGTTAAAATAGAAAGAAAGAAAAAAGGAAGAAAGAAAACCACACAAGGGTTTTAAAAAGTAAAGGCAAACAGACTGGAGGGGAGTAAAACCTGAAGTGTTCGGCAAGAACACAAAGAGGGGACAAAAAACTAATTGAATAATGGTATGCCAAAGTCCAACCATATCAATAATTATATATTATTGACCTATTAACATTCTAATTAAAAGACTGATAGTGGGTTAGGGAAAAGCTCATATGCTACCTATTAGAAACACTTTAAAGGCATAGATGAGGGGGCGCCTGGGTGGCTCAGTCGTTAAGCGTCTGCCTTCGGCTCAGGTCATGATCTCAGGGTCCTGGGATTGAGCCCCACATGGGGCTCCCTGCTCTGCAGGAAGCCTGCTTCTCCCTCTCCCACTCCCCCTGCTTGTGTTCCCTCTCTCACTGTCTCTCTCATCAAATAAATAAAATCTTCAACAACAGCAACAAAAAAGACAGATGAGTTTAAAGTCAAAAGATGGAAAAAATAGAACATGCAAATTAGCATAAGATTAGAGTGGCTATATAAATCCCAGATAAAATAGACTTCAAAGATTATTGCCATAGATAAAAATTAGGAATGTTTCATAATGATAAAAGGGACAATTCATCAGGAAGATAGTACAAGTATAAATGTGTATATGCCTAACAGCCTTAAATTACATGAATAAAGAGTTTAAAGAATTGAAGGAAGAAACTGACAATTTTGCCATAGATTTAAAAAAATTTTTAAAATAGGCTCCACGCCCAATGTGTGACCCTGAGATCAAGAGTCACATGCTCTACTGACTGAGCCAGCCAGCACCCTGCTGTAGTAGATTTTTAACACCCACTTAGCAGTTCATAGAACAACTAGACAAGTCAGGACAAAAGACTTAAACCACTTTATCAGCCACCTCAATCTACTTGACACTTACAGAACACTACCTCCAACAATAGCAAAATACTTTTTTTCAGGTATGCATGGCATATTCATCAAGATAGAATATATTCGGGGCTGTAGTATTAAAATTATACACAGTGTATTCTCTGACCACAGTGGAGTGAGAAATTGGTTACAAGATATGCAGGAAACCCCAAAACATCAGGATATTAAACCACATATTTGTAAGTAATTTATGGGTCAAAGATGAGATCACAAGAGGAATTAGACAAATTTGAATTTAATGATATAAAATTTGTGGATGCAGGTAAAGCAGTGCTTAGAGATACATTGCTCAATACAGTAGCCACTAGCCACATGTGATTAAATTTAATTAGAATTAAAAGTTCCAATTCCTCACACTGGCTACATTTCAAGTGCTTAGTAGGTACATGTGGCTAGTGGCCACTGAAGTGGACAGCAGAAAATAGGATATTTCCATCACTGTAAAAAGTTCTATTAGTCATGGCTTAGAGGGAAACTAAGAGTTTTAAATATTTATATTAAAGAAAAGACATCTAAAATCAATGACCTCAGTTTCCACCTTAACAAGATAGAGAAGGAAAAGCAAAGTAAGCCCAAATGAAATAGAAAAAAAAAAAAAAGGAACTATAATAGCAAAAATCAAAGTAGAAATCAGACAATACATAACAAAGCCAAAATTTGATTCTTTGGAATGAAAAGCACAACTAGAAAACCCCTAGCTAGACTGATAAAGAAAAATGTATGAAACAATCACCACTATCAGAAATGAAAAAGAGGTTATCACCACAAGTTCTATGGACATTAAAGGAGAAAAAAGGTATACCATGAACAACTTTATGCCAACAAATTAGACTACTCACACAAAGTCAACAAATATATTTATAATTCAGCTTAGCCAAAACTAACACAAGAAAAATCTGGAAATCTGAATGGCCCTATATCAAAGAAATAAAATGTATCAAAACTTTCCAAAATGAAACTCAAGACTCAGTTTCACTGGTGAATTCTACCAAACATTCAAGGAAGGAATACCACCAATCTTACAGATACTTTTTCAGAAAACAGGAAGAGGAAACTGTTGAGGCTAATACAACATACCAAAAGCCTAACAGACATTACAAGAACTACAGACCAATATTATAGTAAATATAGATGCAAAAATCCTCAACAATACCAGCAAATTGTAAACAATGTATAAAAGGATAATATATATATATGTTATGACCAAATAAGATTTATTCCATTCCAATATATCATGACCAAGTAAGATTTATTCAAAGAATGTAGGGTTAATACTCAAAAATCTATTTATATATATATACATATACATATATGCATATAACTGAAATGAAAACATATGTCCACACAAAAATTTATACGTGAGAGATCATAGTAGCATTATTCATAATAGTGTTCATTACCTCATGAATGAATAAACAAAATGTGGTATAAGCATACAATGGAATATTATTTGGCAATAAAAAGGAAAGAACTGAAGTAATATGGAAGATGGCAGAGTAGGAAGCCATTCCTTCACCTCAGTAGCTATTGAGCTGGCAAGAACTGTCTAACTATTTTGGAATTCGAGTCTAGTTGAACACTTGCAATGTCCAGGGTAGAGCTTGATGAAGAGGCTAGTAAATTTCCATAAATTCTAGTCAGTTTTGGCCTTTCACATAGTGGCTACCATCCCCCACTTCCCAGCCTCAGCAGGCAGCTGGGAGGAAGGAGAGTGGCCCACATTCCTGGTGCAGCTTCCTGGAGCCAGAGTAGGCAGTAAGGATTTTGTCCTCTAAATATCAAGAGTTGTGTGTTTTGATTGACACTGCTCTTGATCACTTTTTTTTTTTAACTTTATTTATTTGTCAGAGAGAGAAATCACAAGCAGGGGGAACGGCAGGCAGAGGGAGAAGCAGGTTCCCCACTGAGCAAGGAGCCTGATGCAGGACTCAATCCCAGGACCCTGGGATCATGACCTGAGACGAAGGCAGATGCCATGGGCAAAGAACTAAAGGAAATCAGGAAACCTGTAGAACAAATGAGAATATCAGTAAAGAGATAGAAATTATAAAAAGGAGCCAAACATTCTGGAGCTGAGACCTAAAATAACTGAAATGAAAAACTCATGAGAGGTATTCAATGGCAAATTTGAGCAGGTAGAAGAAAGGATCTGTGAACTTAAAGGCAAGACAATTGAAATTATCCAGTATGAGGAGCAGAAAGAAAAAAAGATGAAGAAAAATGAACAGAGCCTGAGGGACCCATGGGACACCATCAAATGTACCAACACAGGCATTACAGGAGTCTCAGGGGAAGAGAGACTTTTGGGGCAGAAAACACTTTTGAAGAAATGATGGTTTAAAACTTCCCAAATCTGGGATGCCTGGCTGACTTAATAGAGCATGCAACTCTTGATCTCTGGGTTGTAAGTTTGAACCCCATGCCGGGTGTAGAAGTTACTTAAAAATCTTAAAAAAACAACAAAAAAAACCCTTCCCAAATCTGAGGAAAGACATAAATCTACATATGCAAGGTCAGTGACCTCCAAAGAAGATAAACTCAAAAAGAGGACATATTATATTTAAATTTTCACAACCAGAAGAAAAAGGGAGAAGTTTGAAAGCAGCAAGAGAAGTAACTCATCTCATACAAGAAAACCTCAATAAAATTAACAGCTGATCACCCTCTGGAAGCTATGAAGGTCAGAAGGTTATGGGATGGCATATTTAAAGTTGTGAAAGAACTATCAACCAAGAATTCTATGTCTGGCAAGACTTTTTTTCAAGAATGAAGGAGAAATTAAGACATTGCCTGTAAGGCACCTGGGTGGCTCAGTTGGTTAAGTGTCTGCCTTTGGCTCAGGTCGTGATCCCAGGGTCCTGGGATCGAGCCCTGCATTGGGGGGGGGGGGTCCCTACTCAGCAGGGAGTCTGCTTCTCCCTCTACCCCTTCCCCTTGCTCATGATCTCTCTCTCTTTGATAAATAAATAAAATCTTAAAAAAAAAAAGACACTGCAGGTAAAAACTGAGGGATTTCATTATCAATAGACCTGATGTACAAGAAATGCTAAAGGGAGACATTTAGGCTGAAATGACAGAACACCAGACAGTAACAGAGAGACATGAGGAAAAATAAAGGACACTGGTAAAGGTAATTAGGTAAACATAAAAGTCAGTATTATTGTGCTTCTGGAATGGTATGTAACTGCTCTCTTCTTCCTATATGATTTAATATGCAAATGCATAAAACAATAATTATACATCTATGTTAATGGGCATACAATATATAAAGGTGTAATCTGTGACAACAGCATAAAGATGGAAGGATGGAAAAGTATAGGAGCAGAGTGTTTGTATCCTATTGAAACTAAATTGGTGTTTAAACTAGGTTGTTCTAAATTTAAGATGTTAATTGTAATCCCCAAGAAAACCATTAAGAAAATAATTTAAAGGGTGCCTGGGTGGCTCAGTTGGTTAAGCATCTGCCTTTGGCTCAAGTCATGAACTCAGGGTCCTGGGATCTCATGTCAGGCTCCCTGCTCAGTGGGGAGTCTGCTTGTCCCCCTCCCTGTGCCCCTGCTCCCACTTGTGTGCACTCTCTCTCTCAAATAAATAAATAACATCTTAAAAAAATAATTTAAAAATATACAGAAAATGAAAGAAGGGAATTGAAATGTCACAGTACAAAAAATAAATACAAAAAAAGGCAGAAATAGGGGGGTTTGAGGAACAAAAAACCATAAAGGACATATAGAAACCAAATACATGATACATGGCAGAAGAAAATCCTCTTTTTTCAGTAATCACATGAAATGTAAGTGGATTAAACTCTCATCAAAAGGCAGGATTGGCAGATTGGAGTAAAAAAAATAGGATCCATCTATATGCCATCTACAAAAGACTCACTTTAGATTAAGGACACAAAAAAGTTGAAAGTAAAAGAATGGGAAAAAATATGCTATGTAAATATAACCAAAAGAAAGCTGGGTGGCTATATTATTATCAGACAAGATGGACTTTAAATAAAAAACAAAAACAAAATAGGTGCCATGTGGGCAAAGATGGGTAAACCAATTTTATTTTTTTTTTGAAGATTTTATTTATTTATTTATTTATTTGACAGAGAGAGAGAGAGCACAAGCAGGGGGAGGGGAAGGCGGAGGGGGAGAGGGAGAAACAGGCTCCCCACTGAGCAGGGAGCCTGACATGGGGCTCGATCCCAGGACCCTGGGGATCATGACCTGAGCCGAAGGCAGCTACTTAACCCACTGAGCCACCCAGGCGCCCCAAACCAATTTTATACAAATCATGATTGCATGGCGAAGAAATAGCATAAACCAATCATAAGTCAATTGACAAACTAATAAAAAGTATTTTCTCCACACATAAAAGGTTTCCTTAATACCTAAAGAGGCTCTATAATACCTTTTGATACAACATCATTCCCCTGGCTCCTCCTTTCCTCTGTACTTGCTGCCCTGTTTCCTGTTCCTCTCCCTGCTGAAAAGTTTGTCCTACATAAGTGCCCACACCGAGGACCAGGAACCTCATCAGCTCAAATTGTGACTATTATCTATGTCGGCTACCGGTATTCAAGAAGAAAGCGTATGTGGGTATGTTCATGTATGTGCAAGTTGGAGGGTAACAGGGAGGCCCTAACGGTCTAACCTCTCCCTGTGCTAGAATCCAGTCCCAGCCTTTCTTGATATCCAGCTGGTCCCCTCAACAAATCCCTTGAGGTGCTTTCTCAACACTCCCAACCAATTGTATAGAGACTGGGCCACCATATATAATCCTTATATGTAAGTCCTCAGCTCCATTAAAATATTTTTATTTATTTAATTTGTTTTTTGAGAGAGAGAGGGAGAGAGAGTGCGCACAAGCCAGCGGGGGGTTGGGGAGGGCAGAGGGAGAGGGAGAGAATCATAAGCGTGGAGTCTGACGCAGGGCTCGATCTCATGACCCTGAGATCATGACCTGAGCTGAGACCAAGGGTCGGATGCTTAACCGACCGAGCCACCCAGGTGCCTCTCCACTAAAATATTTCCACTCTCTTGGGTTTGTTTTTGCAGCTCAGCTTTGGCATGGCATACATGTATGTGCGAGAGAGGTTAGGGAGTTAGGTGAGAGAAAATTAGCACAGTTCATATCTGGGTCATGGAGATTCTAATCCAAGTTCAGTCACCACTTTTAAATTGTTGGGTGTCCTTGGGTGACCTGGTATACCCCTCAGTTCTCTCGCTTCTACATGAGGGGGTGAGGTCTGATGGTCTCTGATAGCCTTTCTAGCTCTCACATAAAATCCCTCTCCCACTGAGAATGTGCGTTTGCTCTTTCAACCCCAGATTCAATTCTCTCCTTTAAGGGTACCATTATAATCCTTTCTTCCCCTTCCCAAGAGTACAGCTGTGCTATTGATGTGACTGTGTTAACCTGAACTTATCTTGTAGGCAGTCGTCAGGCACTTGTTCAGGTGCCCTGGGGGTTCTCCTTGGTCTCACCATCTCATCACCTCCTTTGGGGCTGTTGATATTGAGGGGTCTTGGACAACCAAAACTAACGTTCTAGGAACTTGCCCTTTTACTATGGACAAGCCCACCCTTGTAGGAGTTATAGGTTAGTATCCTTGCTGATTGGTGACTTGTATCTGCTGTTCTAGCTGCTTCTCTGATTTCCAACATACTGACTGCCTTGTCTTCTGGAAACAGGATTTTCTTTCTTTCTTTTTTTTTTTATTCATGAGAGACAGAGCAAGAGAGAAAGGCAGAGGGAGAAGCAGGCTCCCAAGGAGCAGGGAGCCCGATGCGGGACTCGATCCCAGGACCCTGAGATCATGACCTGAGCCGAAGGCAGACGCTTAACCATCTGAGCCACCCAGGCGCCCTGGAAACAGGATTTTCTTGGGTTCTAACCCAAGACCTGTCTTGACCTCTAGTTTTAGCCCGTTGGCCCATCAGGACCCAATTTCCCACTGTTACCAGGAAGAATCACCTGCTGTGAGTTGCAGACTACTTAGGGGGAACTGGGGAGCGATGAAAAGTTCTTGAGTAAGGGGCTCCTGGGTGGCTCAGTTGGTTAAGCAACTGCCTTCAGCTCAGGTCATGATCCTGGAGTCCCTGGATCGAGTCCCGCATCAGGCTCCCTGCTCGGCAGGGAGTCTGCTTCTCCCTCTGACCTTCCCCCCTCTCATGTGCTCTCTCTCATTCTCTCTCAAATAAATAAATAAAATCTTTAAAAAAAAAAAAGTTCTTGAGTAAGGAAGCAATGTGATTAACAGGTGTTTTAGAAAAGTTAATAGAGAATTAACATGGAGGCAAAGAGACTGAAGTCCATAAGGTCATGAAAGGACATTTATGGTAAAACACCATTCAAGGGGATACACGTGTCACAGTATCATCTTGTCAAATCCTCACAGTCTCCCCGGGAAGGGAGAAACAGAGGCCCACTGATGAAAGGATTTGTCCCACCTCACAGGGAAATAAATGTGTAGGTAGATGTGGAGGTCAAATGATGTGCTGAAGTTGGGCCCTGGGCCCAGGTTCTCCCTAACTGCGCTGAGGTGGTGGCTGAGAGGAAACTAGGAGAGGAGGCAGGAGGGAGGGTGGGACCCTACAATGTTTGGGGTCTGCAGAGAGTGCTGACGGAGATGGGTAAAGAGGCCGCCAAAGACCTGAGTCTGGTTTCTGGGCCAATGAGAGAGCTAGGGCAGTAAGGGAGACAGAGCTGGATTGGAGAGTTTGGATTCCGTCGCTGCTTCCTCAGATCGGTGTGACCAAATCCAAGTGTCTGGGAGTCAATGAACATGGCCACTCGTCCCTCCAGAGGCAGCCACGGATGCGGGAGGCTCTATCCATGCAGGCCTCATTAACTCAGATGTGTGTGTGTTAGTGGACATGAGCTTACCAAGCTGAGACGGTGTCTCAAAAAGCAGCTGGGAGGGGCTTCTGGGGGAGGGTCCTCTTTGGAGCAGAAGGAGAGAGAACAGGCAGCAAAGGGCTGTGCTGTCTACACTACCAAAGGGGAGATTTAAACAAAGAAGGAGAGAGGTACAAAAGAGATAAAATATCTCGCCATTTAAGGGTAAGCCCTGACAGCTCCTCATTTCTAAACTTAGTACAGTGAATTCCAGGGGAAGCCAGAGTTCAGATTTCGGGGGCGTAAAGGAGTAGGTAGAGCATAAGAGGAGCCCGTCTTTCATATGTTTAGTCAGTAGCAGTTTCTGGATTGTGCACGTTGGGCCATGTCTTACGTGACTGCGCCGGACACTGGCTGGACACATGATAAATCATGAGTACCTGTCCCCACGGGTCCGTTTGTGGGTTAATAAACTTCAATTCTAGGTGTCCACCAGGGGGCGTCAGAACCCAGGTCCGCGGTGCTCCGTTGTGAATAGTCACCGTTGATGGAGGGTTTGTAATCTGTTGGCTCATTCGGCCTCTTCAGTGGCTGGGCAGAAGGGGCAGGCGCGGGGGAACAACCGGCAGCACCCCCTCCCAGTGCCCGAGTAAGGTTTTGAAACTGTCTGAATTGCTTGGGGGCACGTGAGCCCCGCCCATCTGAGCAGTTCCGGGGAGCTCTGGCTTGCTTGATAGGGTAAAGGCACGGTCTGTTCTTAGTTCTGGGAGGACATGGCCTGGGTTGGCAGATAGCCCCATGCCTAAGAATTCCTTCAGAAATCCCTCCTCTCACCTCCACTAAGAGACAGATGGTCCCTTCCTGACTAAGAAATCTTCTGCCCTTTATCAAATTGGATTGTTGGCTCAGATACCAGACGTGACCCACACCTCACTCCCCTCTCCCCTCAGCTCAAGCTTTATTCTAGGCATTGGGGCTGCGCAGGGGACCAAGGAGCTGCCATTTCTGTTTGCATCCTGGAATCACCTGGGGAGCGTTTAAAAACTATGGATGCTGAGCCTCACCCCAGAGATTCCAGTTTAATTATTCTGGAGTGAAGCCTGGGCATCCGTGTTTAATTTTCGCTTTTTATTTTAAGTAGGCTCCACACCCAATGTGGGGCTTGAACTCACGACCCTGAAATCAAGAGTCATGTGCTCTACCGACCGACCAAGCCAGCCAGGCGCCCGTGGGCATCAGTGTTTTTTAAAAGCTTCTCATGTGATTCTTATGTGCAGCATTATTGAAAATCTCTGGGTCCGAAGCCTTGCTATTCAAAGTGTAGAAGCTTGATAGAAATGTAGGATCTCAGCATCCCTTTCCCTACTTGCTGAATCGAAATATGCATTTCAACAAGATCCCCAGGTCATTCAGTTGCTGAATGACACTGAAGCTTGAGAAGCGCTGATCTAATTAGTACATTGTTCTGCTTCCCCCACACTCTCACCAGGTCTGAATCACAGCCACCACGACCTTCTCAAGCTGGAGCACAAGTGTTTGACTGTGACCTACAGAAATAGATTTTATATCAAGAAGTAGAGCACATGTGTATATATAATGAAACAATGTCACAAAAAAACAAAACCTTTACTACCTGTAAATGCAATTCATCTAATATTGTTGGCACCCACTGCATGGTAGGCATTATCCTGGGCGCCTGCGCCAGTCTATTCGAAGACAAAACTCTCCGTCATTGTGCGTTTGGGGAGGGAGGAGGGTTGTCAGAGAGTTAAAAATAAATCCTGAGTACGGAGGGCATGTTAGATTAATATAACATTTACTTTAAAAATTAAATTTGGAGGTACATCTGGATGCTGGTTATATATGTCCCGTTTCTTGATCTGGGTGCTGGGTATATTCACTTTGTAAAATGTGCAAGTTTTTGCACTTCTCTGGATGTATGTCATACTTTAATAAAAAGTTCAAAAAATTATTCTGATATTTTATATTGCATTATTGTCCTCTTGCACTAAAAAAAAAATCCAGTCAAAACCCACTGAACCCATTGAATTCAATTCACCTCCCACTCATATAGGCTGCAATAGTACTTTAAAACAACATTGCTCTATTTAAAAAAAAAAGAAAAAAAATCTTCAGCCCAATCACTCAGCAGCATCCACCATCTTGGCTGAGCACCTGTTTGCAGGTATAAGCCAGGCTGCCCGTCACCACCCCGCGGTTGCCTTCCTTGCCCTTCGGTATACCCTCCAGTGCAGCTATCTCACAGTGGAGATTCTTTTTTATTATTATTATTATTATTTTTTATTTATTTGAGAGAGTGAGAGAGAGAGCACAAGAGGGGGTAGGTAGGGTCAGAGGGAGGAGCAGACTCCCTGCTGAGCAGGAAGCCCGATGCGGGACTCGATCCTGGGACTCCAGGATCATGACCTGAGCCGAAGGCAGTCGCCCAACCAACTGAGCCACCCAGGTGTCCTCACGGTGGAGATTCTTTTTTTTTTTTTTTTAAAGATTTTATTTATTTATTTGACAGAGAGAGACACAGCGAGAGAGGGAACACAAGCAGGGGGAGTGGGAGAGGGAGAAGCAGGCTTCCTGCCGAGCAGGGAGCCCGATGTGGGGCTCGATCCCAGGACCCCGGGATCATGACCTGAGCCGAAGGCAGACACTTAATGACTGAGCCACCCAGGCGCCCCTCACGGTGGAGATTCTTAAGGGCACCCCCGCAAGCATCCCTCAGGCAGCTTGGTCCGCCTCCACTTAGAACGAGACCCGACAAGCCCTTCTCCCTGCAGTCACTCGGCTGTGGGCAACTCTCCTCAAGTTCCAGATCTGGAAGAGACTGCTACAGGCACGTTACAGGGTTGGGGTTTATCCCCACAGCCACCTCCTGAAGCTCCTGAGCTTTATGCTTCTAGACTGTGTCTCATTTCCTCCCATAAGCTGTCAGCTCCCTGGGGGCAGAGCAGTCTCCCTAGGTGTCTCCAGGCTACTAGTCCTGGGCTCACGCAGAACAACGCAGAGAAGGAGACTGACGGTCTCAGAGACCTCTCCGTACAGCCCCCAGTGCTCAGTGGTGTTGGTGGAGACATCCAGGAGTTGGGACTAGGCAGGATGGGGGAAGGGAACAGGAGACCTCTTTTCTGTGAAACTAAAGCTCCAGATAACCTTACATTAAGGATGTAAGAGGCATGGATCTGGCTCATGGGCAACTGGAGGGGAGGTGGAAGAATGGGGAGTTGGCCTCCTTAAGAAAAACACCTAGCAGGATACAAGTGCCTCGACCTCTTGCTTTGTTTGATTTGGAGCTTGATTTATAGGCAGAAAACTTGCTCCAAATTAGTTGTTTGCATCTCTTGACCCCCCAAATCTAGTCAGCCCCAACGCATCCCCAGGTGAGGCTTCTGGGTTCAGCATTGCTTTCTTGTGTGTTCGTGGCTCCGAGTGGACTTTGGAGTCAAAAACTGGATCTGAATTCTGGCTTTTTTTTTTTTTTTTAAGATTTTATTTATTTTTTAGAGAGCGAGCGAGAGAGAAACAGCATGAGAGGGGAGAGGGTCAGAGGGAGAAGCAGGCTCCCCGCTGAGCCGGGAGCCCGATGTGGGACTCGATCCCAGGACCCTGGGATCATGACCTGAGCCGAAGGCAGACGCTTAACCATCTGAGCCACCCAGGCACCCTGAATTCTGGCTTTAATACTACCAGCTGTATGACCCTGAGCAAGTTACTTAACAATCTTTAAAATGAGGATGGTAATGTGTACCTTATTCGGTTGTGGTAGCAGGTAGATGAGAATACATGCCAAGCAGGGCTTACCCATAGGAAGGTTCCATAAACCTTAGCAATGGTCATTACTGAGGTAGTGTGAAGGAGCTTGGGAGGGGACTCCTCTCAGATTCCTTCCCCTCTGAGATCAGGCAACAGGGGGAATTTGGCCGTACCCAGAAGTTGTCAGTCCTGCATGCTCTAGACCCTCTCTTGGATCAGGTAGTGTGCGTTCACTCTCTGCCTGGTGGCTTGGTTTCCTGATTAAGGGAAGCTGCTACAACGTTATCAAATGATTTAGTGGAGGGACACCTGGTGGTTCAGTTCGTTAAGTGTCTGACTCCTGACTCTTGATTTTGGCTCAGATCATGATCTCAGCATGGGATCAAGACTTGAGTTGGGCTCTGCGCTCAGTGGGAGTCTGCTTGAGATGCTCTCCCTCTTCCTCAGCCCCTCCCCCTGCTCATGTTCAGCTCTCTCTCCCAAAAACAAATCTTTAAAAAAAAATGACTTAGTGGAAAGTTGTCCTGCCTACCTCACAGGGCAAGACACCATGACGCAAATCCACCCAGTCCAGCCCCCCATATGTGTCTGGAACCCATTCCTTTTTCATTGCCCTACTGCCCTCTGGCCAGGGCCCTTGGGCCCAATGCCGGACCGCAGGGGTGCGGAAAGAGCCATATTACGCGGTTCTTTGATGTCTGATCCTTGGGACAGTTCTCTCTGGACTTGTTTTATTATTGTAACCATTTTATAGATGAGATAGTCAGTAACAGGGCCAAGTGGCCTTAAGCCTTTGGGTTCTAGGCACCATGGCTCAAGGTTGCCTTCAGCTAGCTAGGGTCTGGATCTGAGGGCTGTACTATCACTGGGAGGAAGAGCTCTGAATTTTCTCCTTCTTTGTGGGAGCCAGGAGGAGAGCACCCAAGAGGGAGCAGTGCAGGAGGGAGGAAGGTCCCTTTGCCAGAGACTTTTTCTGCCTGTGTTCCCAGAAGGAAGTGTCACAGGCCTGAAACCACCTCTTCCTTGTTGAAATGTCCTCCTTTGGCCCCAGGGAAAGGATGGGGGTGTCTCAGGTTCCCAGGCCTCATGGCTCCTGCTGAGAGATTAGTTCCTCTCTGCATATACTCACTGGATTGTGGACTTGGAAACTTTCCAATCCAGCCTCCCCATTTTAGAAACAAAGCAACTGAGACCAGATGGAAGTGACTTTTCACACTGTCACAAGGTAAGTCAGCAGGAGCTGAACTGCTGCTACTGAGAATTGGAGACTCCTGTTTCAGTGCTCCTCCATTGGGCCCGGTTGACTGCACAATCTCAGTGTGAACTCCCTACCTTCGGCTTCAGGCTCTCCTCCCGTAGGCACATAAGGCTCAAGGTGGATCTAGGGTGGGGAGATTCCGGTCGGGTGAAGAAGGGGGATTGCTGGGGGGACTGAAGAAAGGGGAGAGGGGAGGAGCAAGCGAGACCTGGTCCCTTAAGAGGGAGGGCCAACCCCGCCGGACCCCGCCCCCCTGGGGCGGCGCACGCGCAGGCGGGCTCCAGGAACTCAGGCGGGAGGGCGGGCGCTTCTGGCTCGCGGGCCGGCGCGCGGGGCCGCAGCACCTGCGGGGGCCGGCGCTGGGCGCGGCGCCCGGCAGGCGGACGTTGACGCCGGGAGGCTAGGGCGGGGAGGCGGGCCCGCGACGCGGGGGTGGCCGCGGAACCGGAGGGGACGCCAGCCCGCAGCCCCCTTCCCAGGGGGACCGGGCGGAAGGTGCCGGGCGGGGGTCGGTGTGAGCGGTCGCCGAGGGCAGCACCATCTGGAGGGGTGGGACCGCGCGGCCTCTTGGGGGCAAGCGAGTGCGCTGGGCAGTGCGGGCAGGGGGCCCCGGGCGGGGAGCGCAGGAGGAGCGCGGTGGGCTCAGCCCGGCGCTGCCGGAGCAGCAGCCACAGCGGGTCGGGGTTCTCAGCTGGGGCCCGCAGCAGCTTCGCGGGCTGAAGCTCGGCGTGGAGGAGCAGGGGGGCGTGGGTCCGGCCGTGCAGGAGGAGGGCGGGGTGGGCCCGGGGGTGCAGGAGCGGGGTGGCCGTGGCCACGAGCCCAGCCTGGGGGTGGTGTGGGGTCTGCCGGACCGCGCGGACTGGAGGCGCCCGCCGCCGTGGACGGGCTCGGCTGGCTGGCCTGTGGTGCAGGAGGAGGGGCTGGGGCCCCGCAAGCAGCACCAGGAGAAGGGGGGAGGCAGCCCCGCAGTGCAGGAGCGTGGGGAGGCCCGCGCCGGGGTGCAGGAGCAGGGGGAGGGGAGCCCACGCAGGCTGCTGCAGCAGTCCGAGCCGCTCTCCGAGTTCGGGGACCGCTCCAGGGAGCGCGGGGAGGGGCTCGAAAGTTCCGGGGAGCAGGGGGGGCAGTACTGGGAGAGCTGTGGGCACCTCAGGCGGGAGGCGGTGGTCCTGGGAGCGGCCCCAGCACGCCGGGAGAGACTCGAGCTAGCGGGGAGGGCCCGGCCTGTGGGGCCCCAGGGGCCTGAGGGGGAGGGGCGCTTGGGGGTGCAGGAAGCAAATTGGCTTCCTGGGGTGCAGGAAGGACAGGTGGTGCGGGCTGTCCAGGAGACATACCTGGACGAGAAGGCGACCCGGGAGGGAGAGGGGCCCCCTGAGGGGCACAGGATCCGGAGGCGCCGGCGGAGGAGGAGGTGGTAACCTGCAGGCCGGCTGCCCGGCACGGGGATCGCTCCAGGGCCGAGGTGAGCGCAAGATGTAGGGGTTTGGGGATTGAAGCGTTGGAAGCCACTGCCCGAGAGCAGGCAGTGTTGTCCTTCTGGATCCTCTTCTGCCACCTCAGCCTGGACCTCGTGGAAACTGTCTGCAGGGAGGCAGCAGAAGGCAGCAGGTAAGGAAACGGAATTATCTTCGCAGCGGGAGTTGGTGTGTTTTGAAGCAGGGGGCTGCAACTGTTTCAGAAGAGGGTGGTCGCCAAACTACTGGTGTTAACCCTCCTGTGTTTAAACCTGGGGAGGGAGGAAGCAGTGCAGTTTCAAGAGCGAGACAGGATCCCTCCCCCAACTACTAAAAATGCCAACTGGAGTGATGGGGCATTTCCTTAGCGTCTAGACTGGAGATGAGACTATCTGGGCGGCTCCCAGGCCTGGGCAGAAGGAAGAGCGGGGTAGCCCCAGGCTGAGGTTGCAGAGGAGGTAGCCACCCCTCCAGCTGTCTGCCCCTGTTGATGGGGTGCCTCCATGCCAGGGCTGGGTTGGTGCAGTCAGCGCAGGTTTTCTCAGGTCCTCAAAACACATTCCATAAAAGGGAAGGGGCAGCATTGCATTAACTGGACCTTATCTAGTAACCCTGTTTGCCACGTGATCTGAGATGTGCGTGTGGCCGCTGGCGACTTGAGCTAGAACCTGACCTGCTCCCATCACACCTTCTTGTCACAGCTGATTACTAACCCAGGGCCCAGGGCCAAGGATGAATAGGGGCAGAAGGCCAGAGAACTGCTGGTGAGGCCTTCTCGCTGTGGGCTCTCAGGACCCCAACCTGAAAGGGGTGGTTGAGGAGGGCGTGTCTGTACTGCTGGACTCTGGGCATCCTCTGTGGCCCAGAGCTCAGCCCCACCCGTGGAGGTGGACAGAGGGGCAGCTGTGGCATCATGGGTTCTGTACTGGCCAGGGCCAGCTCCTAGCCCAGCCTAGAGGTGGGGCTTGCAGGGGTGGGGACTACATTTGGCTTCTTGTGGACTGCCCCATGGCCTGGGTGCCAGGCCTACTCATTCCTGGCCCAGAGGGGCTTGGTTGACCAGTTTGTGGGCCTCATCCTCCTAGGGTTGTTCACCTCTTACCTGGCACCGTGTGTGTTCCTGCTTCTCTGGCCCTCAGGTTGGGGTGGGTGCAGGGTTGCTGCGGGCCTCCGCTGGGTCCCACCTTTGACCCAACTAAAGGCGTGGTCTCTGAGTCAAATGGCCCCCAGACCCTTGTCTGAACCTGTGTGGTTGCAGATAGTTCTCTCTTGTCCGGGCAGGGGGAGTGGTGGTGGTGGCTGCCCGGCAGAGCCTTAGGCAGGCGGCTGCTGGGACTGTGCTGGAGGAGCCGGTTAGTCTGCTCCTGATGCAAACCCCAAACCGACTGTCAGCTTCGTCCCACGCCTGCCCGTCACACTGCCACCCCAAACACTCATGCACCGGAAGTTCGGCTGCTGTGTCCATGGTACCTGGCTCTTCTGGGATGGCCAAACTGGTTCTGGCTCTCTGGCTTCAATGGAGAGAATTGTCTGTTCTAAACACATGCACACAAGCATATATCTTTATCCTAGTTCAGGTCAACTTGTTTGAATTTGTGGTAGATGAGGAGAAGCACTTGGACAGATCCGGGTTTAGACCACTTCCTAGCTGTGTAACCTCCTGGGGCAAGATACTGTCTCTGGGCTTCGGTTTCTGTGCCGTGGGCCGTGGTTTTCCCTACGCTGTCCTGAGTGTAGAGGGCTCAGACCCCTCTTCGGCTGTCTGGTGCCCGCTTTCTCGGGAGCCCTGGCTGGCAGATGTCAGGGAGCAGGTGTCTGTGCTCCCAGATCTTGTCCTCTGGTCCCTAAATCCAAGATTATCCCCTGCCCTGTGCTTTATTCTGGAAAATGAAGTGTTTATTCTTTTTGTTTTTAATGACAGCTTTATTGAGGTATAATGATATACAGTGAATGGAACATACTTAAAACTGTAAGTTTTAACGTATGTGTATATCCGTGAAACCACCACCACAATCAAGATAATGAACATTCCTATTATTCCCAAACCTCCCGAAGTTTTTTGTGCCCCTTCCTAATTCCTTCATCCTGCCCCTCCTTTGCTATCCCTTTTGCCCAGGCAATAGACTGGTCTGCTTTCTGTCACTATACGTTAGTCCACATTACCTAGAATTTTATGTCAATGGAATCAGACAGAGTGTGCTCTTTTTTTGCCTGGCTTTTTTCACTCAGCATAATTATTTTGAGATTCATTCATGTTGTGTATTTCAGTAACTCATTCATTTTGATTGCTGAGTAGCATTCCATTATATGTATATACCACAGTCTATCCATTCTCCTGTTGATGGGTTGTTTTTAGTTTTTGGTTATTACAAATAAAACTTACATATGTGTAAGTTTTTCTGTGGACATCTTATTTTATTTCTCTTGGGTAAATCCTTAGGACTGGAATTGTGAGTCATACAGTAGGGATACATTTAACTTCTAAGGAAATTGCCAGACTGTTTTCCAAAGTGGTTGTACTATTTTACATACCTGCCAATTGTAGATGAAAGTTCTAGTTTGTCCACTTTTTTGCCAACACTTGGTGTGATCAATCTCTTTAATTTTAGACATTCTGGGCACCTGGGTGGCTCGGATGGTTAAGCGTCTGCCTTCGGCTCAGGTCATGATCCCAGGGTCCTGGGATCGAGTCCCACATCGGGCTCCCTGCTCCTTGGGAGCCTGCTTCTCCCTCTGCCTCTCTCTCTGTCTCTCATGAATAAATAAATAAAATCTTAAAAAAAAAAAAATTTTAGACATTCTCATAGGTCTGCAGTGGTTATCTCATTGTGATTTTAATTTGCATTTCCCTAATGACTATTATTACTGAGCATCTTTTCATGTGCTAATTTTCCATTTGTATATCTGGTGCTGTGTCTGTTCAGATCGTTTACCCAGGGGCGCCTGGATGGCCCAGTCGTTAAGCATCTGCCATCGGCTCAGGTCATGATCCCAGGACCCTGGGTTTGAGCCCCGCTTCGGGCTCCCTGCTTGTCCCTCTCCCTCTGCCCCTTCCCCTGCTTGTGCTCTCTCTCTCTGTGTCAAATAAATAAATAAATAAAAATCTTTTAAAAACAAAACGAAACAAGAAAAAACAAATCCTTTACCCATTTTTCAGTTGTGGGGTTTTTTTCATATTCAGTTTTGCAAGTTCTTTATATATTCTGCATACAAACCTTTTATCGAATATGTTGGGATTGGATGTTTGATTGCACATATTTCCTTCCAGTCTTTGGCTTGCATTTTAATTCTTTTCACAGTGTCTTTTGACAAGCAGAAGTTTTAAATTTTAATGAACTCCAGTTTAACAACTAGTTCTTTTATGGTTTGTGCTTTTTTTTTTTTTTTTAAGATTTTATTTTATTTATTTGACAGAGCGAGAGAGATAGCGAGAGCAGGAACACAAACAGGGGGAGTGGGAGAGGGAGAAGCAGGCCTCCTGCCGAGCAGGGAGCCCGATGCGGGACTCGATCCCAGGATCCTGGGATCATGACCTGAGCCGAAGGCAGACGCTTAACGACTGAGCCACCCAGGCGCCCTATGGTTTGTGCTTTTGGTGTCATGTCCAAGAAATCTTTGCCTAAGCCAAAGCCAATGGTTTTCTCCTATTTTTCTTTTTTTTTTTAAAGATTTTTATTTATTTATTTGAGAGAGAGAGAATGAGAGAGAGCACATGAGAGGGGGGAGGGTCAGAGGGAGAAGCAGACTCCCTGCCGAGCAGGGAGCCTGATGCGGGACTCGATCCAGGGACTCCAGGATCATGACCTGAGCTGAAGGCAGTCGCTTAACCAACTGAGCCACCCAGGCGCCCCATCTCCTATTTTTCTTCTAGAAGTTTTGTTTATTATTATTTTTTAAGATTTTGTTTTTAAGTAATCTCTACACCCCGCGTAGGGGCTTGAACTCACAGTCCCAAGATCAAGAGTCTCATGCTCTACTGGCTGAGCCACACAGGTGCCCACTTCTAGAAGGTTTATAGTTATGGGTTTTACATTTAAGGTCTGTGAGCCGTTTGGGGTTAATTCTTGTATATGGTGCAAGGTATGAATTGAAGTTCAGTTTTTTGCATGTGGAGATCCAACTATTCCAGCCCCATTTGTTGAAAAGACTTGTCTTTCCGTGGAATTGCCTTTGCACCTTTTGTCAAAAATCAATTGTCTGTATATGTGTAGAAGTAATTCTGGACTCTCTTTTGTTCCATTGATCAATTTGTCTGTCTTTATTCTAGTGCCACACTATCTTGATCACCATAGATTATGGGAAATCTTGAAATGAGATCTTGAACTTTGTTCTTCCTTTTCAAAATTCTTTTAGTTACTCCACATTCTTTGCACTTTCACATGCATTTTAGAATCAATTTGGTAATGTCTACAAGAAAGCTCACCGGGATTTTGGTTAGGATTACATTGGATCTATAGATGAATTTGGGGAGATGTCCATTATATTAGCAATATCTGACCTTCAGACCCATAAACAATGTTTATGTCTGTATTTATCTGGATTTTTAAGAATTTCACCAATGTTTTGTAGTTTAGGTATACAGATCTTTCACATTTTTTGTCAGATATACTTAAGTATTATGTATTTTTTATGCTATTGTAAATGGTATTTTTACATGGTGTTTGGCTTCTTTATTTTAATTGTGGTAAAATATATATAATGTAAAATACACCATTTTAAGCATCTTTCAGGGTATAGTTCAGTAGTGTCAGGTACATTCACATTGTTGTGCAACTATGACCGCCATCTATCTCCAGAACTTTTTCATCTTGCAAAATTGAAACTCTGTACCTATTAAACAATAGCTCTGCATTCCCTTGTACTTTATCTTTATGAATTTGACTATTCTAAATACCTCATAGGAATAGAATCATACAGTATTTGTCCTTTGGTGACTGGCTTTTTTCACTTACCATACACAATGTACTCAAGGTTCATCCATGTTGTGCCATGTGTTAGAATTTCCTTCTCTTTTAAGGCTGAATAATAATCCATTGTAAGAATATACCACATTTTGGGGTGCCTGGGTGGCTCAGTCGTTAAGCGTCTGCCTTCGGCTCAGGTCATGATCCCGGGGCCCTGGGATTGAGTCCCACATTGGGCTCCTTGCTCAGTGGGGAGCCTGCTTCTCCCTCTCCCTCTGCCTGCCACTCCCCCTGCTTGTGCTCTCTCTCTGTCAAATAAATAAATAAAATCTTTAAAAAAAAAAAAAGAATGTACCACATTTTGTTTCTCTATTCATCCACTGGTGGTTGCTTTCACCTTTTGGCTGTTGTCAGTAATGCTGCTAGAAAATGGTATTGTTTTTAAATTTCAATTTCCTGTTGCTTGTTGTTAGTGTATATATAAACACAACTGATTTTTGTATATTGACCTTGAATCCTACCACCTGTTAAATGTATTCTAGTAGCTTTTTTTTAGCTTCCATTGGATTTTATACATAGACTGCCATGTCGTTTGTAATAAAGTCAGTTTTACTTCTTCCTTTCTGATCCTTATGCCTGATAATTATTTCTTGTTCTTGTCTGATTGCGCTGGCTATGTCCTCTGGTATAAGGTTGAATAGAAGATGAGATTACGTGTTCCTGATTTTCAGGGGAAGACATTCAGTCTCTCACCATTATGCATGATGTTAGCTGTAGGTTTTTCATATATGGTCTTTATCAGGTTGTGCTCCCTCTATTCCTATTTTGCTTTTGTCAAATGTTTTTTTCCTGTGACTGTAGGATTTTTTTTTTAGTTTGTTAATATGTTGAATTAACTGATTTGTTAAAACTGGTTTTCAAATGTTAAACCATCCTTGCATTCTGAGGACAAACTCTACTTGGTCATGGTATATTCTTCTTTTTTTTTTTTTTTTAAAGATTTTATTTATTTATTTGAGAGAGAGAATGAGAGAGAGAGCTCATGAGAGGGGATAGGGTCAGAGGGAGAAGCAGACTCCCCGCTGAGCAGGGAGCCCGATGCGGGACTCGATCCCAGGACTCCAGGATCATGACCTGAGCTGAAGGCAGTCGCTTAACCAACTGAGCCACCCAGGCGCCCTATCATAGTATATTATTCTTTAACTGTATTGTTGGATTCTATTTGCTAAAGAATTTGTTAAGAATTTTGCATCTTTTTAAAAATCTTATTTAAATTCAATTAGCTAACATATAATGTATCATTAGTTTCAGATGTAAAGTTCAGTAATTCTTCAGTTGCCTATAATACCCAGTGCTCATTACATCATGTGCCCTCTTTAATGCCCATCACCCAGTTACTCCATCCCCCTCCCACCTCCCCTCCAGCAACCCTCAGTTTGTTTCCTATAGTTAAGAGTATATTTATGTTTATGAGGACAGTTTTCTTATACTGTCTATGGGATTCATATTATACTTCTTTATCTTATAGTCTGTGTTCAAGTATAAATATCTATATTTTTATTAGTAATAGTGTAAATAGATAATAGTATAAAAAACCTATATTTTTATTTCCTCTGTTTATGCTATTACTGTCAAAAATTACTCTTATACACGTTATAAATCCACACTATACTGGTCTTATTTTTGTTTAAACAGTCAATTTATCTTTTAAAGTAATTAAATAATAAAAACATCTTAACTATTTACCCATGTAGTTGCTATTTCCAGTGCTTCATTTTTTTTCAAAAGATTTATTTATTTGTTATTTATTTGAGAGAGAGAGAGAGAGAAGGAGTGGGGGAGGGAGCAGAGGGAGTGGGAGAAGCAGACTCCCCGCTGAGCAGGGAGCCCGTTGTGGGGCTCAATCCCAAGACCTTGAGATCATGACCTGAGCTGAAGGCAGGCAATTAACTGACTGAGCCACCTAGGCGCCCCTCTTTTTTTTTTTTTTTTTTTAAGATTTTATTTATTAGAGCGCGTGCACAAGTGGGAGGAGGGGAGGAGGGGTAGAGGGAGAGGGAGAAACAGACTACCCGCTGAGTGCAGAGCCTGACGCTGGGCTTGATCCCAGGACCCTGAGATCATGACCTGAGCCAAAGGGAGATGCTTAACCAACTGAGTCACCCAGGTTCCCCCTTTTCTTTTTTAAGATTTTATTTATTTACTTAGAGAGAGAGAGAAAGCATGAGCAAGGGGAGGAGCTGGGGGGGGAGAGGGCGAGGGAGGGGGAAAGAATCTCAAGCAGACTCTGTGTTGAGTGTGGAGCCTGACCTGGGACTTGATCTCACAACCCTGAGATCATGACCTGAACGGAAACCAAGAGTTGGATGCTCAACTGACTGAGCCACCCAGGCGCCCCTCCAGTGCTTCATTTCTTTGCATAGATCCATATATCTATATGGTATTATTTTTTTTCTGTCTGAAGGACTTTATGGTAGTGCAGGTCTGCTGGTGTTAATTCTTTCAGCTTTTGTATGTTTAAAAAGTTTATTTAGTCTTTATTTTACTTTTTTTAAAAAGATTTATTTGAGAGAGAGAGTGAGCGAGCATGAGCAGGGTGAAGGGCAGAGAGAGAAGCAGACTCCCTGCTGAGCAGAAAACCTGATGTGGGGCTTGATCCCAGGATCCTGGGATCATGACCTGAACCAAAGGCAGAGGCCTAACCAACTGAGCCATCCAGGCATCCCTAGTCTTTTTTTTTTTTTTAAGATATTTCCATTGGACTAGAATTCTAGGTCATTAGTTTATTCTTTCAGTACTTAAATAATGTTGTGCTACTGTCTTCTCATTTCCATTTCTGTATGAAATTTGCTGTCATCTTTTTTTTTTTTTTTTAAGTAAGCTCTATGCCCATTGTGGGGCTTGAACTCACGACCCTGAGATCAAGAGTCACATGCTCCACCAACTGCGCCAGCCAGGCGCCCCCTCTGCTGTTATTGTTATCTTAGCTCTCTGTCTATAACCTATCTCCTTTGCCCTCCCTAGGTACACTTTAAGATTTTCTCTTTATAACTGATTTTGAACAATTTGATTATGAGGTGTGTTGGTATAATTTTCTTCATGTGTCTTGTGCTTGGAGTTCATTGAACTTTTTGAGTCTGCGGGCTTATAGTCTTTGTCAAATGTGGAAATATTTTGGCTATTCTTCAAATATGTTTCTATTCGCAGCTCTTTCTCCTTTCCTCAGGGAACTCCAATGATGCAAATGTTAGGCCACTTGAAATTGTCCCACTGCTCACTGATGCTTTGTTTATTTAAAAAAGAATTTTATTTTTCCTCTCCACAGTTTCTATTACCGTGTCTTCAAATTCACCAGGTTTTTTGTCTGCAGTGTCCAATCTGCCTTTAATTCCATTCAGTTTATTTTTTCATCTCGTGCAATATAGTTATTTATTTATTTATTTGAGAGAGAGAGGGAGAGCACAGAGGGAGAATAAGAGGGAGAAGCAGACTCCCTGCTGAGTAGAGAGCCTGATGTGGGGCTCAATCCCAGGACCCTGGGATCATGACCTGAGCCAAAGGCAGACGCTTAACCAGTTGAGCCACCCAGGCGCCCCTCATGCAATGTAGTAGTTTTTATTCTAGAAGTTCAATTATACTCTCTTTAGAAATATATTTTTAGGAGTGCCTGGGTAGCTCGGTCAGTTAAGCATTGGACTCTTGATCTTAACTCAGGTCTTGATGTGAAGGTCATGAGTTCAAGCCCTGTGTTGGGCTCCATGCTGGGTGTGGAGCCTACTTAAGAAAAAAAATAAATAAATATTTTAATAGTAATATAGTTTTATAGTAATAATTTCTAAATGTTTAATTATTTTAATTTCCTTGTCTGCTAATTCTAACATTTGTGTCAGTTCTGGGTTGGTTTTGTTTAATTGCTTTATCTCCTCATTATGGATCATAGTTCCTGGCTTTTTTGCCTGCCTAATAGTTTTTTGTTGGATGCCAGACAATATAAATTTTACCTGATTTGTTGCTGGGTACTTCTGTATTCCTGTAATTATTCTTGAGCTTTATTCTAGGATGCAGTGACTTGGAAACAGTTTCATTATCTTACGTCTTGTTTTTAAGACTTGTTAGGTAGGACCAGAGCTATGCTCAATCTCAGGCGACTGATTCTCCTGCTGAGGCAAGACCCATCTGTGAATTCTACCCAATGCCTAGCTTTTCCAGTTTGGCTGGTGGAAACAGGCACTTTTCCCAGCCTAGTGAGTACCAGGCATTGTTACTTCTAGTTGTTTCGGGTAGTTATTTTCCTCAGCCTTGGGTAATTTCTGCACATTCATGTGATGATTAGTATTTAGCTAAATACTTAAGGGGGTTCCCTTACAGCCTTCTGTGCTACTCTCTTGTCTCTGATGCTCTGCTCTGTGAACTCTGGCCCCTTGAGACTCCCCAGACTCTCAGCTCCATCTCCTCAACTCATGGAGTCTTTTGGGATCTGACTGGTTCCCTTCTCTGTGCTGTAGCCTGAAAACTCAACCACAGGGCTGACCTCTTTTGTTATACGTATCACTTTCTTTTGTTTCCTGATATCTGGTGTCTTCAAAACCATTTTGTATATTTTGTCCATTTTTTTCTTGCAGTCAGGAGGGTGAATCTGAGCCTTGTTATTCCATCTTGGCCAAAGATGAGAATTTGAGTTTATTTCCCTCACTGCCACCCTTCCACCCTCCCCATTTTTCAGTCTGTCCACTCTTGGAAGTATCTCATTTTTCCTTCAGTCTCCTGTCTGTGTTCACATTGTTACGGTGTAGTAAATTGTGATGACTTTTCCTTTCCTGCACACCTTTTTGTTCTCCCTGGAGTTGCTTTTGTTTGTTTGCTTAGGCTTCTATGCACCTTTCAATTAGCCAAATTCCAGTAGCTGTCTAAATTCCTCAAGATGTCGGGGCGCCTGGGTGGCTCAGTCGTTAGGCGTCTGCCTTCGGCTCAGGTCATGATCCCAGGGTCCTGGGATCGAGTCCCACATCGGGCTCCCTGCTCGGCAGGAAGCCTGCTTCTCGCTCTCCCACTCCCCCTGCTGTGTTCCTGCTCTCGCTCTCTCTCTCTCTCTCTCTCTCTCTGTCAAATAAATAAATAAATAAATCTTTAAAAAAAAAAAAAAAAACTTTAAAAAAAAAAAAAATTCCTCAAGATGTCAATTCCATTAGGTGTTCTATTGAATGGATCTTTCTGAAGAAGTCTCCATCAGAACCTTGTACCCTGCAGCAGCATGGTCTGGTTGCTGTCTATCACAGATGCTTAGCTATCCTCCTGGGACCTCCTTTCAGCATCCTGGGCATCTCCTTCACTGCTTTTCTGTGTTGGATCACCTGTGTCCATGTCTTCCTCTTTGTTGGTTTACTGTCTGGTTTTGGTAGAGCCTGTCCTTTAGTACCTTCCTCAGAGGAGGGTATATGGTCAGGAGATTATTTGGAGACCTTGCCAGCCTTATACTCAATCAACTGAATATAAAGATCTAGGTTGGAAATTGCCTTCCTTTGGCATCTTGAGGATATTGCATTTAGGTTCTAGAGTTAACACTGAAGTCTAAAGTCACTCTACATCCTCTGTGGGACCTGTGTGGTACCCTCTCCCTTTCCCAGGAGTGTGTAGGATCTTCTCTTATCTCCAGTATTCTGGATACTGGATATTGGAGATACTCTTTATCTCCAGTATTCTGTTTCCTAATGATTTCCTAATTATGTAGCTCATTGTGGGTCTGTTTTCATCCTGCACTGTATGTTCAGTGAACCCTTTTAATTTGGCAACTTGTATTTCAGGTCTGGGAAGTTTTCTTGTTTTATTTTGGTCATTTCCCTCCTTCCCTGCTCTCCCCTGTACTCCTTTTGTTTAGATGTTGGACCTTCTTATACTGATCATCTGGTTTTCTTATTTCTTTCTCTTCTGTTTGCCATCTTTATGTCTTTTGCTCTTTATTGTGGAAGACCTGAACTTTATCCTCCATCCCTTCTATTGTAATTTTAGCTATTTTGATAGCAGTAAATGTCTATTGATACTTTATCCCATGTGTGGCATGCATGAGATAGACACAAAACTACTAAATTCAACTTTAGTAATAGGAACATTGGGAGAATGGATTAGGATTTTTGATTAGGGAAATACCCACATTTCACTAAAACAAACAAAAAACTCCTCCCTAAAAGGGCTTAACCTGAACGTTTTAAGGTCCAAAGTAAGAAAGATATTAGGAAGGTTAGGAGAAGTGTGAGAATCTAATCAGGAGAACATTCTCAGAATGAATTTCTTGGGAATTCAGTAGAATGATTTCTCCATCCACTGGCATTAACGGGACTTACACAGAATTGAGAAGCATCGTCGGTATAAGTCGCCCTATAAACTGATGCTCATGGCCATGGTGAAAAGGGCCTTCAGAAAGAGTGGTCAGTGTCAACAATGGGAGAGAATATGTGCGAACAGGACTGTTTTGGCTAAGTCAAATGATTGGCACAATTACAGGCTTTCTCCAGAGCAGTGGCTCTCAACTCCCTGTCTGGATTCATCTGGAGACTTTAAGATATGATGCCTCAGTCTCACCTAGGCCAAGTTGATTAGAAGCTCAGTGGGTGGGGCTTCCACATGGACACTCTGCTAGCTCCAAGTGATTTTAATGCCTAGCCAGTGCAAATAATAACTCCAGAAGACCCTTGCTTCCCAGAGTGTGGTCTACTGGACCAAAACATATGTCACTTAGGAGCTTGTTAGAAATGGAGAATCTTAGGTCCCACCCCATATCCATGGAATCTGAATCTGCATTAAAGTTTGAAGTCTGAAATTTTCTTCTCCTGCGTAGTCTGTTTCCTCTTGGTCACTTTTTCTTGTGTATTTTGCTCTCTCTCTTCCATGTTAGAGGCTTGCCCTGGTGTCTGGTAATTTTGTGTTGTCTGCTCTCAGCTAAGGGTGGGAAGCTACAGCACTGGATGGTCCTTGTTGGTGGAGCTTCTTTGTGTGGTGACCTGGATGGGCCATTTGTTGGGAACTCCTGGTGTTGGTATCTTTCTGCCTTCCTCAGCCTGGTCAGAGTCACCAGAAGAGACACTCTTGTCTGCTGCCGAGAGGTGGAAGCCTGGCTCCATGTTCCAGGAGCAAGTGGTGAAGGGGACCAGGATCTCACCATCTATGCGAACTTTCCTTGTTTGGGATGTAGCACACACATACCCCTCCCTCCCGCCCCTGCCCCTCATTCTCCACCAGGCCCACTGTGCCAGTCCAGACGTTCCATTACCCCTATAGGGAAATCTCTGCCCTTTGCAGGTTGGTAGAGGGACAGTCACCCAGTGGCTTTGTATGGGGGGAGGGGTATAGGTGGTCTTACTGCTTCTTAAATAGCTTTTAAGTAATACTCTATATTTTTAGCATTTCCCTCTGCCACTTCTTCTTCTCGTAGAGGTTTTTGGGGCTTCCATTTCCCAGGCTGTTTGAGGATTCCGTGGGGTCAGTTAGGTGCTTCTCACCTTGGGGGTTGTGATTTTTCTCAGCTCTCCTACCCCTTGTCACTGGCCCAGCTGCTTTCCAGCTTCCACAGTTTTGCTGTGGTCATTTCCTCTGCTGTTCTTCCCATCCTTAGGGACTTCTGCCATTCAAAAAATTTCTCTTAAATTTTTTTTTTTCTCTTTTTAAAATTGTAGTTTTGGTCAGGTTTCAGGAAGGAGTGGAATTATGTCTATGTGTGCAGTCTGCTGTCTTTTCCTGGAACCTCTATCCTCTCTTTAAACTTCCTCACAGAATCCCTGAATTCATTCAGTATATATTTAATGATAGGACTCCAGCTCTGCCCTCTGTGGGCCCGCATCTCTGAGCCAAGAAATTCAGTGTGCAGTTGTATATGGGCTGAGTCCTGGCTTCCTCTCTTACTCTCTGCGTTACCCTGGTCACCTCTTCAAACCTCCGTTTTCTCATCTGTAAAACAGGGATAATGCAGGGTAGTAAGGGGAGGTTTGTAATCAGTCAATGAAGATAAAGCTTGGGCGACCCTCTCGGGTCCCCTCCCTCTTTGGGAGCTTTGTATTTTATCCCTCAATAAACTTTACTATCTCTCAATAAACTGCTTTCCTGCCCACCAAAAAAAAAAAAAAAAAGGATAAAGCTTTTTTTGTTTTTAAATTAATTAATAATTAGATCAAGATCATTAGATCTAATTAATAATTAGAGCAAGACCTGAGCTGAGATCAAGAGTCAGGTGTTTAACCCACTGAGCCACCCAGGCGCCCCTAGATAAAGCTTTTATTTATTTATTTTTTTTAAGATTTTATTTATTTATTTGACAGGGAGAGACACAGCGAGAGAGGAAACACAAGCAGGGGGAGCGGGAGAGAGAGAAGCAGGCTTCCTGCGGAGCAGGGAGCCTGATGCGGGGCTCGATCCCAGGACGCTGGGATCATGACCTGAGCCGAAGGCAGACGCTTAACGACTGAGCCACCCAGGTGCCCCAAAGCTTTTAAAGAACCTGCACATAGGGGCACCTGGCTGGCTCAGTCGGTCGAGCCTGTGACTCTTGATCTCAGGGTCTTGAGTTTGAGCCCCATATTGGGCATAGAGATTACTAAAAATAAACAAACAGACTAATTAATTAATTAAAAACCCCATTGCTTTCCATTAAAAAAACAAAAAAAGAACCTGTACATAGTGTCTTCTTGAAGACCCAGACCGTAACTTCTCCTTCCTATTTCCCCGAAAGCCTAGCACAGGGTGAGCTATGCACATTGTAGGTACATAGTGAGTGACTGAGGAGAGGATTGGCACGAGAGTTTTGGCCTGGTCTCTTCCTTCAGCAGCGGTGCGTCCTGGGAGACCTGGAGCCAAGGGCCTCAGCTGGGTGTGAGAACACCGGGTCCTTCCTGTCTCTGCCTGTCTCCTAATTGCTGTGTCTCTTGATAAGGCAGGGTCTCCTCTCCTGGCCCCTTACCTTTACTCTACTCGTCCCTGACCTTGGCGTGTCTGCCCGTCTGTGGCTAGAAAAGAATCACCACCGCTCTGAACTGCTGATCTCCCCCAAGTCCGGATGATAGTCTGTAAGTGCGTTGGACCAGGCAAATCCCTTCCCCTTTCAAGGTCTGGGTTTCCTTATTGCTAAAATGGAGAGGCAGGATATAGTGGGTGGGAAGTAGTCCCAGGTTCAGACCCTTCATCTCCTGGGCCCTGTAGCCTGTCCTGCACTGGATGTTGCTAGCTCCTGGGGTTCTGGTTCTGGACGTGGTCCAGAGGGGATGAGCAGTCCCTCTTGCAGAATGAATGTGACTCTACCAGTCACAGCTCTGGCTTCTTTCCCCACCCCACCTCCAGGGCTCAACAATAGGCCCCTTCAGCCCTAGGCTCTTGCTGAAGGGGTGGGGGTGGGGCGGGGCCTGAGCCAGCAGGCAGAGCACCAGCCGCAGCCCCTGCCCAGCCCTGGAAGAGCTCTGGGAGTGGCTGGCTGCCGGCAGCTGGACTGCCTCCTTCTTCCCTTCCCGGGAGTTACTGCATCAGTGGGTGCTGTGATGATGATGCCTGGGCCAGAGGATTGGCAAGAGGCAGCTCTCTGCAGAACCCTGCATCCCAGCCCTGGCACCAGGACATGCCTGGTGTGCATGTGCACAAAGCCCGGACAGCTGCTGGAATTTATCCCCTGGTGTTCTGTTGGTGGGAGGAAAGCTCCAGGAATGTGTAGGGCTCTCGGGGTCCTGTCTCTGGGTGTCAAGGTTGGCGGGCCAGTCTTGAGCTGCTGGAGCATGAAACAGCTGCAGAATACTTCAACACCAAGTTGGTACGTGTGGGGAGGAGTTGAGTTCAGTGTGGTCTGTGCAGTGGGGTTTAGTCAGATTCTTTCCTTTCTTCTCTGAAAGTCATACCTCCTTCTCTGCTGCAGTCGAAGATGAGGCATAGCAGGTCCCTGTATCTGATCTGGGTCCCTGCTTCTGTGCCCTGCCTTCCCAGCCTGTCACTCCCTCGCGCCGCCCCCCCCTCGCCTTGCTGAGGCTGGGATGCCTGACACACTGGACTTCCTTCCCATCAACGCTTCCGTGTCGTGTACTCCAGCTCTCCCTGCAGAGTCCAGTGAGAATGCAGCCTTCTGCAGCAGGCCGGTTGCGGGCTCTCTCTCTCTGCCTGAGAGACTGGCCGTTTTGTCCCTGGTGCTGAACCGGCTTTGTGGGAGCAAAGCAGCTTATGGGTCTGGGACAGGAGTGGCTGTACTGAGATTGGCAGCCCCTCTCTCCACAAAGGTGCTTGCTTTTCTGGATTAGAAATACCAGGAGGGAGCAAAGCCAGGGCGGGCGGAGGCAGGGGAGGCAGTGAGGCTTAGTCCTGGTATCTGCTGGAAGTAGGGCAGCCCTCCTTTCTGCAGGGTCCATCTTACAGGTTTGAAGTCCCTTTCGGCAAACTCTCTTGACCAGGTACCTTGCCAGCTTCTGCATTCAAGTTGATAGATAAAAACAGATGGTTACTTTACAAGGTAGAAACCACAGTAGAGGTTTGTGTATAGAACTCTCTCAGTAGAATTATGTATTGATACAGATTGCAGATTGTTATAAGAATAGTGACCCATTAAGGATCAGAGCATGATGGATAATTAAAAATTTTTAAATTCATTTGGCTATTTTCCACATGTACTATACTATAGTTGACTCTTGCACAACGTTGGGGTTAGGGCTGCTGACCCCTCTCGCACAGTTGAAAATCTGCACATAACTTTTGACTCCCCAAAAACTTAACTACTGATAGCCTACTATTGGCTGGAAAACTTAACCAATAACATCAGCAGTCAGCACATATTTTATATGTTATGTGTATTATATACTGTATTCTTACAACAAAGTAAGCTGGAGAAAAGAAAATGTTATTAAAAATCATAAGGAAGAGAAAATAACATTTCCAGTACCGTACTGTATTTATCGAAAAAAATCCACATATAAGTTGATTTTATTCAAACCCATGTTGTCCAAGGGTTAACTATATTATGTGTTTATACCATTCCTGTTTTCAAATATTATTTTAACAATAACATGGAAGGAATGGTAAAAGTAACCATTTGGGGGTAGGAAATAGTTTACAGAGGAGATGACATGGGTCTTGAGGGATGTGTAGGAGTTCATCATGTAGACAAAGAGGACCATCACAAAGAGAATAGCTCAGAGACATTTAAAGAAGGGAGTTGGGGCGCCTGGGTGGCTCAGTTGGTTAAGCGACTGCCTTCAGCTCAGGTCATGATCCTGGAGTCCCGGGATCGAGTCCTGCATCGGGCTCCCTGCTTGGCGGGGAGTCTGCTTCTCCCTCTGACCCTCCCCTCTCTCATGTGCTCTCTCTCTCTCTCATATAAATAAATAAAAATCTTTAAAAAAAAAATAAAGGGAGTGTGTCTAGGGAAGGGCAAGTATCTTTTTTAAAATTTAAATTCAATTAATTAATTTATAGTGCATTATTAGTTTCAGAGGTAGAGGTCAGTGATTCATCAGTCTTATATAACACCTAGTGCTCATTATATCATGTGCCCTCCTTAATGTCCATCACCCAGTTACCCCATCCCTCCACCTCCCTCCCCTCCAGCAACCCTGTTTGTTTCCCATGATTAACAGTCTCTTGGGGTGCCTGGGTGGTTTAGTCGTTAAACATCTGCCTTCGGCTCAGGTCATGATCCCAGGTTCTGGGATCAAGTCCCACATCAGGCTCCCTGCTTGGCGGGAATCCTGCTTCTCCCTCTCCCACTCCCCCTGCCTGTGTTCCTGCTCTCGCTGTCTGTCTCTGTCAAATAAATAAATAAAATCTTTAAAATAATTTTTAAAAAGTCTCTTATGGTTTGTCTCCCTCTCTGATTTCATCTTGTTTTATTTTTTCCTCTCTTCCCCTATGATCCTCTGTTTTCTTTCTTAAATTCCACAAATCAGTGAGATCATAGGATAATTGTCTTTCTCGGATTGACTTACTTTGCTTAGCATAATACCCTCTAGTTCCATCCACATCGTTGCAAATGGCAAGATTACATTTTTTTGATGGCTGAGTAATATTCCATTGTATATATAATATGTATATTATATATATGTGTGTGTGTGTGTGTGTGTGTACTTCCTTATCTTCCTTATCCATTCATCTGTCGATGAACATGTGGGCTCTTTCCATAGTTTGGCTATTGTGGACATTGCTATAAACATCGGGGTGCTATACATTGGGGTGCAGATGCCCCTTTGGATCACTACATTTGTATCTTTAGTGTAGATACCTAGTAGTGCAGTTGCTGGGTCATAGCTCTGTTTTCAAGTTTTTGAGGAACCTCCATACTGTTTTCCAGAGTGGCTGCACCAGCTTGCATTCCCACCAACAGTGTAGGAGGGTTCCCCTTTCTCCGCATCCCCGCCAACATCTGTCGTTTCCTGACTTGTTAATTTTAGCCCTTCTGACTGGTGTGAGGTGGTATCTCATTGTGGTTTTGATTTGGATTTCCCTGATGCCGAGTGATGTTGAGCATTTTTTCATGTGTCTGTTGGACATTTGTATGTCTTCTTTGGAGAAGTGTCTGTTCATGTCTTCTGCCCATTTCTTGATTGGATTATTTGTTCTTTGGGCTTTAAGTTTGGTAGGTTCTTTATAGATTTTGGATACTAGCCCTTCATCTGATATGTCATTTGCAAATATCTTCCCCCCATTCAGTAGGTTGTCTCTTGGTTTTGTTGACTGTTTCCTTTGCTGTGCAAAAACTTTTTATCCTGATGAAGTCTCAATAGTTCATTTTTGCCTTTGTTTCCCTTGCCTTTGGAGATGTGTCTAGGAAGAAGTTGCTGTGGCCGAGGTCACAAAGGTTGCTGCTGCCTGTGTTCTCCTCTAGGATTTTGATGGATTCCTGTCTCACATTTAGGTCTTTCGTGCATTTTAAGTCTATTTTTATGTGTGGTATAAGGAAATGGTCCAGTTTAATTCTTCTGCATGTGGCTGTCCAATTTTCCCAACACCATTTGTTGAAGAGACTTTTTTCCATTGGATATTCTTTCCTGCTTTGTCAAAGATGAGTTGACCATAGAGTTGAGGGTCCATTTCTGGGCTCTCTATTCTGTTCCATTGATCTATGTGTCTGTCTTTGTGCCAGTACCATACTGTCTTGATGATTACAGCTTTGTAATAGAGCTGGAAGCCCGGAATTGTGATGCCACCAGCTTTGGTTTTCTTTTTTAACATTCCTTTAGCTATTTGGGGTCTTTTTTGGTTCCATACAAATGTTAGAATTTTTTGTTCTAGCTCTGTGAAAAAAGTTGATGGTATTTTGATAAGGATTGCATTGAATGTTAAGATTGCTCTAGGTAGCATAGACATTTTAACAATATTTGTTCTTCCAATCCATGAGCATGGAACGTTTTTCCAGTTCTTTGTGTCTTCCTCAATTTCTTTCATGAGTGTTCTATAGTTTTCTGAGTACAGATCCTTTGCCTAAACCTAGTTAGGTTTATTCCTAGGTATCTTATACTTTTGGGTGCAGTTGTAAGTGGGATTGACTCTTCAATTTCTCTTTCTTCTGTCTCATAATTAGTGTATAGAAATGCAACTCATTTCTGTGCATGGATTTTATATCGGGAAGGGCATCTTTCTGATTTGGTTGGAACATGGAGACATTTGAAGAAAATGATAAAGTATGGAGGTGGACAAAGAGGCAAGGAGTAGATCCGGAAGGGCCTTGTATTTGGCTTACTGAGGAGTTACAGAAGGATATAAGCAGGGGAGGGACTTCAGATGACAATAATAGCAATAGGCAGCTATGTGCCAGGTGCTGTGCTAAGTGTCCTATTCATTATCTCATTGAATCTGCACTCTACGAAGGAGGTGCTGTTTACTCCCATTTTACAGATGAGGAAATTGAGTCTTAGAGGTTAAGTCATTTGCCCAAAAGTTGCCCAACTAGAAAGTGACAGAGCCAAGATTTCAGCTCAGGTCTGTCTGATTCTTGATCCCATTGGTATTGATCAGAGGAATAAAAAGGAGGCAGAAACAAGATTTTGTGGCCTGCCTAGTGGGGAAGGTAGGAAGTTACGGTTGGGGTGGGGGTGAGGTTTCTAGCCTGGGTGGCCAGTGTTGGCTTGTGATATTTTCAGTCAGGATATAGGGCCATGTGTTAGCTAGCTTTAAGGGGGTGCTCATGAGCTGAGTTTGGATATACAGAATTTGTGGTACCTCTGCATCCTCCTGGTGGAACTGCCCTGGAACTGTCTGGAAACGTGGGCCTAGAGCTTCAGGGGGTTAGAAATGGAGACAGAGCACGTGGTAATTGCAGCTCCGGGGGAGGAGAGGAAGTGACACCCAGAGAGCAGAGCATGCACTGAGAGGAGAAGGAAGGGCTAGTTCAGAAGCCTTTGGGAAATGTCAGCAGTTAAGGAGAAGGGTGAAGAGGCTCCAGGGCTGGACTTGGGGCCTGGGGGCCCAGCACCACTAAGCCAGTATGCTTTGGCTTTGCCTCTCCTCAGAACTGCAGCTTGCCAAGCTCTCCTGGGAGGGGCTGGGCCCCCGCGTCCTGGAGATGGAGAGGGTGTGGACAGCCATGGTGTGTGTCTGAATCACCCCCTCTCTCCGTTGGCCCCAGGCCAGCCTCCTCCCCAGACCAGTGTGATGTCAGACCTGGGCTGACCTGAAGGTGTGGGGTTGCCTGGCGCAGTTCCCTCTGGGATGAGGTCCCAAGGGGAGCCAGCCTGGCTTTGGTCCAGAAGCTTGGGGCCTACGTACAGAGGGGTGAGTTGAGGCTGACTGGGCTTGGTGGGGCTGGCATGTAGAAGCAAGATAATCCTCTGACTGGGAGAGGAACTATAAGTCCCCCTCCTCTTCCCCAATATATTGTTTTCCCTCCAGGTCTTAAGAAGGAGGGCAGGGGTGGGAGAGGGCTGGCTTGGAGGTGAGGTTGGCATATATTCCCATGAATACGGTAGATTGTTTTGGAAAAATCTCTTGGCCGGAAATTACATGTCATGTCTGCTCCTCAGTGTGGATTTGTCACTTCACTGATGCTGCTGGAGAGGCTGGGGGAAGGGAGTGGACAGCAGAGGCAAGCTGGTTCCTGGCCACTCCCAGCTCCCTTTAGAGATAAGAGGGCAGGTTATAGACCGGAGGGGTATACATGTAGGGTGGATTCCCCAAATCCTAGAGGCAGTTTGGATCATGCGGATATCTTATAGCAGAATGCCATTAGGAAGCAGGGGAGTTATGGATGGAGGAGGTAAGGAGAAAGCAGGAAGGAGGAATGATTTGGATCAGATCCTTCATCCAGCGATGGGCCTGGCATTTTCAGCCTTTTTTCCTCTAACTTTGGGTCAGTACAGCCTCCTGACTTTGGGTTCTTACAGCCTCCCACAAACCTAGTTTCTGTTAGAGCTGCGGTAGGATGCCCAGGAACTTCTGCCTGGAATAGATCCCCTGCCTGGCTGGGTCATCCCCCACCCCAGCATGCTTCAAGGCAGAGAAGGAGCTTGTGAGGAGAGTGAGCCTTGTAGGAACTCATCTAGTATCCTTCTGGGGTCTCTTTCCTCAGTTTTGAGGTTGAGTTTGTTGGGGGTGGGCGGAAGGGGGGGGCAGGTATCTCAGCATCTCCCTCCTCCTCTGCCCCAACCCCGGAAGGGGAGGGTTCCCTGAGCTCAGCCCTGAATACCTGGTACTAAGGAGTCAGTGGATGCTTCAGATGCCGGCAGAATGAGAGGGTGTGCGTGGGGCACCTTGGGGCCCTCAGGGCTGGCGAGAGAGGAGGAGCCTCTGCAGTGGGACTTCCTCTGCTAGCACTGACCTCACCCCAGTGCTGGGTGGCAGAGCCCTGTGTGGGCACGTGTTGGAGCACCTTCTCCCACGGGGAGTGTGGGCACTCGAGGCACCCTTCTGAGGCCAGAGGTCAGCCCCAGCCCTGTGCCCTGCACAGCCTGTGCAGTCTTGGGGGGGTGGGGGGGGCAGGCAGGGAGATGTCAAGGCCGGGCTGGGAGGAGGCGTGGGGCTGGGGCGGGCTGTGGTCTCGCTCCGGGTGCTGGAGGCGTGGCTTCCATGGCTGGGCAGGTTCGCGGGCGCTGAGGGAGTGGAGTGCGGAGTGGAGCGGCAGGGAGCCCGGCAGGTGGGCGCATGCTTGGAGCCTGGTGGTGTGGAAGCCGGGCAGGTGGAGGGATAGGCATCAGGCCCCAAGGAGGGGAGGGGTCTCAGGTCAAGTCAGGATGGGGCTCCTCCTACGTGAGCTTCTTGGATGGACCTCCTTATGGAATAGGGGCCTCCTTTATGAATCCCCAGGACCTAATTGGTGGCGGTGGAGCTCTGGGGTCCTGGAGGTGGCCCAGGGGCTGAGGGGAGCTGTGGCCCTGCGGTCATTGGCGGTGGGGCCGTGCTGCGGCACCTGGCTCTCTCCGGGGGTCAGCCGGTGGTGGTGGTGCTGCTGCGGAGAGGCGGCGGGAGGCGGCGGCTCCTTGGAATGGAGGCTGGGGACCGGGTTGGGGGAGGGGCCGGCCGCGGGCCTGGCGCAGGAGACCGCAGGAGACCGCGACCATCCGGGCTGGGCTGGGGCTCTGGCCGGCCAGCCAGTGGCGGATGAGAGGCTGTGGGCGGGTGCGCGGGGGGGCCGTGGACCGGCCTCCCCCGTTGAGGCGCCCCTCCTTCTGGAGGATGCTGGAGGCCCGGCCCCTCAGGACGCAGGGCAGTGACGCTGCCGCTGCCGGTACCGCCGGAGGGGCGGGGGCTGCGGGAGGGCTCTGCTCCCCTCCCTGGCACGAACGCCGGGAGTTTGGGTGCCATGGGGGAGAGATCTGCATATCAGCGCCTGGCTCGGGGTGAGGAGGGACAGCAGGTAATGGGAGAAGCCTGGGGGTTAGCCAGGTACCCGGGTCCTAGACCCCATCATCTGCCAATGAGCTGAGGGCCCAGCCCTGCTCCGCAGCAGCCTCTCGGGAGTGAGGGGTGTCTGTGCTTCTGGGCCCCAGGACAGATCCTGGGGGGGCTGAGAGGCTGGGTGAAGAGGTATTTGTGTGTGTGTGCGATGGGTGAGGGGCAAGTCAGTGGTGGTGAATTACTGATGCTGCCACCTGCTTCAGTGTCTCTGGGTTCTCTGGGACCCAATTAAATGGCCTTTTGGGCTTTTCTTCAACTCTCCATGGGAGCCCCCAGGAGCAGTGCCTGCCAGGATTTGGGTGTAGTCTTTTATGGGCACTGAGTCCTTGTTCCCTGGACATTACTGCTTACTTTCCGAATATGCATATCAAGCTAAATGTCCTTGTTTGCTTTAGAAAAGATGATCACTGTATTTATGGGGCCGCTTCCCTTCTTGGAGATCAAACACTTTCTCTCTTGGTCGGCAGAGGGCGGTAGCTGACAGGACAAAGGGGGACAGAATAGGTGGAGGGTGTTTTCCAGGGCTAGGAGAAGGGGTCCAAGAACTGGCCTGACCTCTGACCTCTGACCATGCTTTGCTTTTCCGCACAGCCTTTTCCAGCTGGAATGCTGAACAAGCTGCTGAGGCTTGTTCTTACCCGACATCTAAGGGAAGAGTTAGGCGTGGGGTTCTGATAGATTTGGGGCACATCTTTTGGGGGTAGCTAGAATTTTTATTTTGGCCATTCTGATCCAGCAGTCCCTATATTACAGTAGAGGGAGTAATTTTCTTAAATTGTTCCCTAAAGTCAGGTCTCCGGGGCTCCTTCAGAGTGGTGCCTGGTGGGAAGTGGGCAGTAGGCTTCTCTGAGCCATGGGCATTGTCTGCCAGGTTTTGAGAAAAGTCATTTCCAGTGTGACCTCATCCTGACTTCATCTTGTCCATTAGCTCTGACCCCAGCCTCAGACTGGTGATTCACTGGACCAAGGGGAGGCTGTACCTGGCTGGCTCCACACGCTTTGGGTGGTGGGTGACACAGCGCTGGGTAAGAGGGACTGAGTGCTGGGAGTGCCCACCAATATCCACACCCCCTGCCTACCTTCTTGTCACCCCCCCCCCACCATGGGGTCAGAGCAGGAAATGGCTGACCTTTCAGGTAACCTTCCTGCGAGGAAGGTCGAGTACTAAGAGAGGTCTTGGAAAGAGAGCCTAAGATGCTGACTCCCCAAAACTGTCACCCAGCTGCCTGCCCCATCAGCCGGCTGGGGTTCCCAGAGCCAGTAGCCAGCTGGATAGGGACAAGAGAGCAGTGTACAAGAAGTGGGCTCCCTGGGCAGGGGGGCGGGGGGGGGGGGGGGTTGCTGAGGGAGACTGCGAGGACTTCCTGCAGCTGTCAGGTGTGTCTGGGGGCTGTAGTGAGGGGAGTGTAAGGGCAGCTGGCACTCTTGAGGGGGGGCAGAGGGATCATTTGTCAGCTGCAGGAACATGGGGGGCCTATGGGGGCTTGATGGAGTGTCTCCAGTTCCTTTTAGCTGAGGCTGTTGTCTGTGCGTGGGGGTGCTATACAAGAAACATCCTATAGTTTGGAATCCTTGCTCTGGGGTGGGGGCATCCCAGCAGGGTCTAGGGACATATTTGTTTATTTTGAGGGGGTTTTGGATCTTAGCCGGCTGGTCTGGGGGAGGAGGCACCCTGGATGTTGTGGGCATGCAAGGCAACCCCAGGGGAGGGGGTGGAGATTCCTCACCCCCACAGCCCCCCCTCGCTCTTGGCTGGACTGCCCCACTCTGGCAGGCTGCCGGCCTCCTATTTCCGTCGGGCACCAGGGTAACAGGGCCACATTAGGGCCTGAGCCAGCAGACGCCCAGCCAAGGCTTGGACTTGGTGATGGGGGAGGGTCTCTGAAGGGTCTGCCTACAGGGCCCAGGAATGACTGTCCGGGGCCCAAGCCCCCAACTCAGGCGGTGTTCTAGCCCCCACAGCCCCAGACAAGCCCATGTGGGAGCCTGTAGCCCCTCTTTGTGCATTACTGCTTGATTCACATAACCCCCACCCTAAAATCCCAGGAGTTGTCTGCAACTATGGGGGCTGGGGTGGAAGCCAGAGACAGGGGGCCTTGTGTATGGGGAGGCAGGGGGGCCAGCGCGGGTGGCTGGGAGGAAGAGTCCCCCCATTCCCGCCACCCTCTTGGCAGTGATTCAGAAAGGTCCTTTTTCAGCCAGTGTCAGAGCTGCTCAGCTGGGGAGGGAGGGGGGAGGGAGGGAGGGAGGGCGGGCAGGCGGGGGAGCCCGGGAGTAGGGCTGAGCTGTGACCACTGCACTGAAGAGAAGTCAGAGAAACAGGACAGAGGATCTGCGCTGCAGCCGGGAAAAGAGCTAACCAGCTCCTGCCAGACTAGCCAGCTGTGGAAACAGCTGTGCAGCCGAGAAAGGGGGCCCACCCTGTTCTTTCTGCCCCACTTCCCACCCCTGGTGTGGGATTTGGGGGACTCCTGGGCCAGACCTGTGGTCAGCTTCCATCCTGGGCAGAACCTTGAATTCAGGAGCTAAAGCCCCTGCTCCCCCTACTTCTTGGGCCAGAGCCCCAGTGACCTGGTCAGGGGGTCCAGCTCTGTGGAGATGCCGGCGGCTCGTCGCTTCCCTGGCCTAGAGCTCTCCTTCCCTCTCCTGGCCAGACTACGGCGACGCCTGTACACAGTGAGTGGGGGCTGGGGGTGTGGGTAGGACTGACCGGGGACTGGGTCAGCACCCCCCCCTCCAGCCCCCCAGAGCCAGCAGTTCACTGAGGGGCAGAGTACAGGACTGGCAATGGCTGAGGGCTTGATAGGGGTTCTGGGCTCGGGGCCTCTCCCCTCGGCTGCTGCATTCTGGTTGGTGAGTGTGTTAGGAGAATGTACGCAGGAAGTGTGCACGCCCGGAGAGCCCCACGCCAGGCGTCAGACACAGGTGTGGGACTGCGGGTGTGCCGGGGGCCAGGCACACCCACAACTGGAGTGTGAGCAGGGTTGGGGAGAAGCCGGGGCAGTGCCCTCCCTGTGCTCCACAGACAAAGAAACTTGCTGTGGAAGGGGCGGTTAGCAGAGGGGAGGGGGCTTGTCCTGGCTCACCCGGGCCAGGCGGTAGAGACAAGACTGAGACCCTGATTGCTTGCTTCTCACTGGGATCCCGGTGTTCTTCCAGTTCCCTGCACACCCCTCCGCAGAGCAAGCCTGTTCCTGGGGCTGGAGAGTGGGGAGGGGAGTGTCCAGCTGAGCAGGGAGATCTGTTCGCTGTTGTCTTGGGGAAAAGAAACAGGCCGGACTGTGCTTTCTGAGCAGCTTCAGGGGAAGGGCTCTGTGTCTCCCCCAGTCCTGACCACCCGGTGCATGGCTTTGAGCTGCTCTGAGGAGCCGCTGCCTCCAGAGCAGGGTGGGAGTGGGGAGCCTGGAGCCCTGAGACTTGGAGACTGGTCAAGAAGAGGAGGGGGTCTGTGGACTGCTTTTGCCCCACTGGCAGGCACATCTTAGGGCATGCAGGGGGTGCGGTCTCTTTGCCTCAGAGACAGGGCCGTGATGATGGAAGTCCTGGCCGGCCCTGCATGGCCTGGCTGCTGAGAGCTCCGGCCTGGGTTGGTGATTTTCACAGTGCGCCCTTGGGGCCGCCTTCTGGAAAGCAGCAGTGTCCTGCCCTCTTATGTCCACACTGCTTTGTGCGGAACAGATAGTTTTGTTGAGGATAAGTGAGTTAATACAGCCAGATGCGTAGAACCATGCCTGGCGTATAGTAAGTATCAAGTGTTAGAGTTATTTTTATTGTTCTTCTTAAATAAAATTAATAGAAATATGTCCTTTTTACCGTGTGTGTGTATAGTCAGTCAACATGATGTCACCTATAGTATAAAGGGGAAATGAAAGGAAAGTGAGGATAACATTTCAGGTATTCTGATATGTCAGGACGTTCTGACATGAAGTAGTCAGTGCGGAGCCCTCCAGCAGAACCACCGTGGAGGCAGCGCCTGCAAGTGCTGACTGACAGGGGAGTTTGGAAATCACAAAGGTGGGTTGCCTTCCGTGACGTTTTTCGGACTAGCAAACAACTTTTGGTAAGTTCTGAACAAAACAAAGGCCAGTTTTCCCTCAGTGTATGTATTAGTTCCACTCTAGGAGGATTCACTGTGTATCTAGACTGCAAAATACTTTTTTGTTCATATGTAAGATGGAATTCAGTTCTAGGGTCAGGTGATTGTAAACCAATTTTTCACCTGCATGAACTAAGTTGTGTGGGATTTGGGACAGTGGGTGAGATTGCTTTGTACATTACAGGATAACTTGTGTTCTTGTCTCCCAGCCACTCACTAAATGCCACTCGAGGTCCCCCAACATGATGACAACCAAGAATGTCCCCTAGGGGGCTGTACAGCCCTCGTGAGAACCGTCTGGGTAAAGGGTCACAGCTTGAAATTTGGAAACCCCCCCTGTAGCCCAGCTGCCTTGGTGGAGGAGCCAGGGTTTGAACTGAGGGCCTCCCACTCCCGTGTGTCACTCTTTGTACTGTCCTGAGCTGCCTGGGAAGGTCTGAAGTCCTGGCACTGGCCGCCGGGAGCTGTCGGGGCAGGAGGCGCATGCTAGGCCTGAGCTGCAAGAGTCTGCTTCTCTGAGTGCGCACTGTGATCAGAGCTGGGGGCTGAGACCGCCTCTGACTTGTTGGGGGGGGCGTTGAGGGGTCGCTGGCCTCTTCCCTCTTGTGGGTCTTCTTTGGTGGGGGACTGAATGCGGGTCAGCCCTCAGCTCTGAGGTGTCTGACTTGGACAAGGATGGGTTCGGGTCCAGCGGGTCAGGCTGCTTCGTTTCAGGGGTGCCCCTGTGTCCTCTTTCTCTGGGCCGCAGAGAGTGTAGGTCAGAGGTCGCTCACTGGTGGCCCATTGGCTGATGATAGCCTGCACTTGTGTTTTGCTTGGCCAGCACAGAACGTGTGTGTGTGTGTGTGTATTTCAAACTTGAATTGGTTGACATAATTAAAAAAGTCAGGAGAATGTTAAGTGAAAACAAGGAACAGAATGGTGTGCTTGATGGGTGAATGTTTGTGTGGGGGAAAAACAGTCTGGAAGGATATGTAGAAGTCCTTTATGGCAGCTGGCTCTGGGGATGGGGGGCTAGGGGGCTCTGCAATAGGGCAGGGAATGAGACTTCATGGCTCCTGTGTGCCTTTTGAATATTTTATCATGTGCATATATTACCTTTTCAAAAAGAATTTTAATGGCGAGATTTCACATCTAGATTCAGATTTCCAGAATTTCTTGAAAAAATTGAAAGCTTTAACAACACAGGGCAGCGGTCTGCGGTGACAGCTGTCGAGGGAGGTAAGCAAGGCTGCCTCTTTGAGCCAGCATCTAAAAGCCCACCCCAGGGGTGCCTGGCTGGCTCAGTCGTTAAGCGTCTGTCTTGGGCTCAGGTCATGGGATCGAGCCCTGCATCGGGCTCCCTGCTCGGCGGGAAGCCTGCTTCTCCTCTCCCTCTGCCTGCCGCTCCCCCTGCTTGTGTGTGCTCTCTCAATCAAATAAATAAATAAAATCTTAAAAAAAAAAATAAAAGCCCACCCCATCCTCTGCGCCCCTTTTGTCTTCCACTCGTGTGGTCCTGACGGCACTCGAGCGGTCTCCTGTGGGATGGTCTTTGGATCTGTGGGGAGAGGCTCTGGTGATGTCAGGTCTTGGGTGGAACTTAGAGCTCATCTGGTCCACAGTGCTTTCTCTGGAGTCCATCAGGTCTGGGGAACCTATGGATGGGTCTCAAGGGACCCTGCACCACCACCCCCCTAACTAAAAATATATATCTGTTTTAAGTAGGTGCCACACCCAGCATGGAGCCCAGTGTGGGGCTTGAACGCACAACCCTAAGATCAAGACCTGAGCTGAGATCAAGAGTTGGACACTTAACCAACTGAGCCACCCCGGCGCCCCTAAAAATGTTTTATTTTTAAGTAATATTTACACCCAGTGTGGGGCTCCAACTCACAACCCTGATCAAGAGTCACATGTTCTACGGACTGAGCCAGCCTGCTACTCCTCCCCAATTTTTTTGTTTTTTAAAGATTTCATTTATTTATTTGACAGAGAGAGACACAGCGAGAGAGGGAACACAAGCAGGGGAAGGGGCAGAGGGAGAAGCAGGCTCCCCGCGGAGCAGGGAGCCCGATGCGGGGCTCGATCCCGGGACTCCGGGATCATGACCTGAGCCGAAGGCAGTCGCTCAACCGACTGAGCCACCCAGGCGCCCTCCTCCCCAATTTTTTCATGCAAACTTTATGAGTAAGAATGTGTCTGTTTTCCTGGAGACACAGTCGGTAGTTTTTGTGGTTCTCAGAGGGTTTGTGGCTCTGAGAACAGAGAGGTTGATCTCCGGTCACTACAAAGTTTGGGCTTAAGACCCCGACGCCAGGGCTTGGGCTGTATTGCAACTGTCCCAGTTCCATCCTTGTTGCTGCTGGGAAGAGGGGTACAGGGCATTCTGTACAGTTTTGGGGAGCAAGAAGGTGATTCGAGCCCTTCGTTGAAGCAGCGTAGTAGGATGTGGGTGAGCCCAGGGCACTCAGGGCGGGCTCGCCTGCTACCTCCCTGCACGCCTTGGTCCCTGAGCCGTTCTTCCCTCCCCACAGAGGCTGGGGGGCAGCAGCATGCAGCCGGAGGAGGGCACGGGCTGGCTGCTGGAGCTGCTGTCCGAGGTGCAGCTGCAACAGTACTTCCTGCGGCTCCGCGATGACCTCAACGTGACCCGCCTGTCCCACTTTGAGTATGTCAAGAATGAGGACCTGGAGAAGATTGGCATGGGCCGGCCCGGTAGGTGGGGCCATTGGCCTTGCTGGTTGCTTCCCCACTGACCATTTACCTCCTCTGTCATTAGGACTGCCAACTGCGTGGAAGAGCCCTCCCCCTTATTCCATCGGGTGGGAGGACGTGGCCTGCCCAGGAGCCCCCAAGGTGGGGTAGGGGGCATCAGTAGATGCCGCACGCCGTGAGCGCAGGAGGACAGTTGGTGGTCGGAAAGGTGACCTGGAGTTGGAGGAGAATGAAGTCTTCTAGCTCTGGATACTCAGGATTAAACACACACCCCTTTTGGCTTGTTCAGACATTTGGAGGATGCATTTCCTCCATCTCCTCCTCTGCTGTAATTGTGGCATTGAGTCGGCCCGGTTCATCATTCTGAAGGCCAGGGGTCCAGAGAGCCCCGTATGAACACGAGAAGATAAAAACCCTCAGAGGGTTTGCTAATTTTCTCTTAATCTGTCTCTGTCTCTCAAAGATCTGCTGTAAACTGAGCTCCTTCTGTCTCTTTCCCGTGCACCAAGATCTGCTGTATCAGCTGAACTCATTTTTTTTCTATGTATTTATCCTAAAAGTACTGATTGTAACATCTAGAAGCCATGGTATTCCTTGTAGAGCATTAGAAACTTACTAGTACATTCAACTTAAAATAGCTAAATAATAACATGCTAAATTAGACATCGACATATGCTAGTTTTGGCTTGGATAGTTGGTATCTGATGTCAGGAACATAAAAAAATTTTATGGGAGAAAAAACTCAAAATTGGGCAAATTCTACCCATTACCTTGATTTTTTTTTTTTTTTTTTTTCCTTGAGAGTTGGAAAAAGACCACTGATGTTCAATTTTGGTGGTTAAACACTTCCATCTAGTTCAAGAACCACTGCCTAGACGTGGAGTGCCATCTGGTTAACTGTGGCCCCTGGTGGGTTGGAATGGTCTGTTTCCTTGGTGTCATTGTGCTGGGCAGTACCTCTCAGTGGACCACCCCAGGGTGACCAAGGAAGCATGCAGGCGGGCAGCTTCTCTGGGGGATGTGAGCTACCTTAACATTTGAACCCCTTCCTTCCCCACAGGCCAGCGGCGGTTATGGGAGGCGGTGAAGAGGAGAAAGGCCACGTGCAAACGCAAGTCTTGGATGAGCAAGGTGCGTGGACGAGGTGCAAGATGGGGTGGGCAGCCTCGCAGGCCTCCCTGTGATGTCAGTCCTGGGAAACTCCCCCATTCCCAGGCAGGTGTAATCTGTACCTGGTCCAGACCTCCCTCCTCCAGGGTCTTCCTGGGCAGGGTGCTTGTAGAACTGCCCGGCTAAGTGTCTCATCCCCACCAGAGATGGCACGTGAGTAGCCTGTGCACCGCGGTGGCTTCTCATCCCCTCCCGCTGTGCAGTCGTGCTGGGCGTGGAACAGGCGCTCACTGACAGGTGCGCCGTAACCTGAGCCCTTGCTCTGACTGTTGGGGCCAGTGTCCAGGGCAGAGTGGTGGGGACTGTCTGGACCCGGGACATCTTTGCCTCGCTCCCCTCCTCCCCCACCCTCCCTAGTCTGCAGGGGTTTCTCTGGTCATCTGGCCCTGCTCACAGCTTCCTTCCCCACAGCCTGCCCCCCTTCTCCCTTTGCCCTAATTTAGGTCTGTGAGTGGTGAGTCCCTGTTCTGACTCAGTGGAACTTTGCCCATTGTCTGGAAGACAATGCGAGAGGAAGTGAACCAGCCAGGGCCTTCCCTCCCTGCTTCTGCCTCAGGGCTGGGTGGGGGGTGAGGGGGGTGGGCAGGGCAGAACAGCTGGACCAGGATTGGGCAGCAGAGATTTCCTGGCTCTGGTCTGGCCAAGGGGCTGTCTCTTGGGAGCCTGTGGCCTTTTCTGGGGACACTGTCCTGGTCCCTTGCCCAGGTTTTAGGGAAGGCTGGGTTTGTTGGGCGGATGAAGGCAGGAGGGAAGAGCTGTGCCGCGCGCCGGGATTCAGGGGTCGTGGACCCACCACATAGGAGGTCTTCAGGTCGGTCGGTGAACCTCTCTAGACCTGAGGGTCTTCAGCAAGAGTGCTGGTGGCACTTGTCCAGCTCACCTCACTGGGTGGTAGAGAAGGTCCCTTGAGATAAAGTCTGTGAAGGGCCTTGCTAGCTGAGCACTGCTTGCAAACATAAGGGAGTTTAGTTACTGGGAGGAAAGCAGTGGCTAGAAGAGGCCCTCAGAGTGGAGACACCCCCTACCCCATGCAGATAAGACCCTGCCAACCTTTGGGGGGCAGGGGCTCAAATGGACAGAGTCTGTGGCCTGAGGCCAAGGCTTTGGATGCCCTAGTGGTGGTGGCCAAGTCAGATCGACGGGGCCAACTCTGCTACTCAGGGCCTGACCTTTGGCCCCTTCCCTCCGTAGCCCAGGCTGCAGAGTCCCCTCCAGCCTTCTTTTCTCAGCTCTCAGCTCTAGGCACCCCTCCGGAGGCCCAGCTGTCTTCCCAGGCCCTTCCCCAGCAAGGCCTTGCTTCATCTGCGCTACCGCCCCCCCCCCCCCCCCCGCTCCCACCACATACACACATTCACGGTCCAACCTCAGGCTCAAATTATCCTCTCCCCCTGGCAGGATGAAGGGCAGTCAGCTCCCCAGGGAGGGTGGAGACAAACAGCGCCAAATGGGCAACCCAGAGAGGGGGCCAGGGCTAAAAATGGAAAGGGAGGTGTTTGTGGAGGGCCCCTCGGGCTCCTGCCCATCTGCTCGGGTTAGGGGCCGGAGTCTGTGTTGGGTAGGGGGACAGGGAGGGGCAAGTGGTGCAGTAGATGGGTCTGGAGTGGCTTTGGGCTCTCCTTGACCCCACAGCTGGGTGTGGGGCCACAGCAGTCACAAGCCACATGCCTGTCAGTCCATTTCTGGCACATACCCCGAGGCCACACTGAGACTGTGGATTCCCATTTGAGGGTGTGGTCTGGAGGAGGGGAGGGCCTCCAGCCAGGCTGCCCCCTGGCACTTTGGCAAAGCCAGGACCTCTGGAGGCCTAGCCGAGGATCCTATGGGGCAGGACTGAGTGACCAGCTCCGGCGCCTGAGGCTTCCATCTGGCCCCTGGCTGCTTTCAAACAGGTGTTCAGTGGAAAGCGATTGGAGGCTGAGTTCCCCCCTCATCACTCTCAGAGCACCTTCCGGAAGACCTCACCCACCCCAGGGGGCCCGGCAGGGGAGGGGCCCCTGCAGAGCCTCACCTGCCTCATTGGGGAGAAGGACCTGCATCTATTCGAGAAGCTAGGAGATGGCTCCTTTGGCGTGGTGCGCAGGGGCGAGTGGGACGCCCCCTCGGGGAAGACGGTGAGCTTCTGGGTCCTGTGGGGTGTGGTGGAGGGACAGGCCTCGAAGAGACTCTGGCAGAGTCCCCCTCACTCTGCCTCTGAGGCAGATCTTTCCCCTCTACTGGGATGTGAATGGGGCTGGGCACAGGTCGAAAGGGGTGTGCTCCGAATTCCACGCTCAGCTTTAACTTGACATGTCTGTTTCTTTTTTTTTTCAATTATAAAAATTTACTTATCATAAAACTGGAAATTTTTTAAAAATAAGAAAACAATTGTTTGTAATCCCCCCGCTCAGAGGAAGCAGAGTTATTTCAGCCTAGTGAATTTTTACGTATGCATGGGCCTATGTAACCACTGCCCCAGTCATGATAGAGAACAGTCCCAGCACCCCAGAAGGCTCCCTCTTGCCCCTTCCACTGAGTATCTCTTCCTCCAAGGGAAGCACTCTTTTGATTTCTCTCACCATAGGTTCGTTTTTTGGCTATATATATGTATGTAGTGTGTATATATATATATATATATATATATATATGTATTTTTTTTTTTTTTAAGACTTTATTCATTTGAGAGAGAGCACACGCGGGGGTGGGGGGTGGAGAGGCAGAGGGAGAGGGAAAAGCAGATGTGGGGCTCGATCCCAGGACCTGGAGATCATGACCTGAGCCGAAGGCAGATGCTTAACCATCTGAGCCAGCTACCCAGGTGCCCCTTTTGGCATTCTATTTACATTTTCCTTCCACACCGAAAACATTTCTAGTATTGCATTTTATGACAACATTTTAATATTCTCCCATCACACTGATCATCTCTTATTGTAGGTTTGCTATTTAACCTGGGCGTTGTCCCAGGAAGGGGAGGTCCAGGGTAGGTCAGTAAGCTGCCCTGCTCCAGCCGGGCCACAGGCGCCTGTGACGTGCTCACCTATCCAGATGAGCAGACCCGAGACAGGGCTGTTTGGACTGAGTTGGAGGGAGGAGCAGGTGGGCTCCAAGTGTTGGGGCCTGGGGCCTGTCCTGACTCCTTTCCATCCCCACTCTGGGCAGGTGAGTGTGGCTGTGAAGTGCCTGAAGCCTGACGTGCTGAGCCAGCCTGAGGCCATGGACGACTTCATCCGGGAGGTTAACGCCATGCACTCGCTTGACCATCGCAACCTCATTCGCCTCTATGGTGTGGTGCTCACGCCGCCCATGAAGATGGTGAGTGCTGCGGGTGGCGGACGGGTGCTCAGGCAGGGTCTCTGGGGCCCCAGATCTGCCCATCCCCCTGCCTATGCTGTGCTTCGTCCCTCCATTCTGATGAAGGACGCTTTGGTCCCTCACTGATATGGCAGAGTGGCTCCTAGGGGCCTAGCCTGGTACCATGTCCGCTGGAGCCCAGGTCCATCTTTGGATTTTGTTTGTGCTCATTGGCAGAGAGTTGTACACATAGGAGGGGCTGGCCTTAGAGTTTCATTTTTAGAATTTCTAATCTGAGCCTCTGTGGGTTGCTTCTTTCTGGGCCTCCGTTGCCATATTACCTGGAGGGAGAGGCTTGGGGGAGCTGGAGAAGTCCTAGAGGTCCCCAGAGTACAGGCCAGGAAGGAGCATGGAGCATGGCTCAGGCCTTCAGGAGAGGGACTGGGAGCCCAGCATGGGGCACTGAGGGAGGGGCAGGGCTCAGCCACATTTACTCCTCCTGCCTCCCCCGTGGCCTCAGGTGACAGAGCTGGCACCGCTTGGATCGCTGTTGGACCGGCTGCGAAAGCACCAGGGCCACTTCCTCCTGGGTACTCTGAGCCGCTACGCTGTGCAGGTGGCTGAGGGCATGGGCTACCTGGAGTCCAAGCGCTTTATTCACCGTGACCTGGCTGCCCGAAATCTGCTGTTGGCCACCCGTGACCTGGTCAAGATTGGGGACTTCGGGTTGATGCGTGCGCTACCCCAGAATGACGACCACTATGTCATGCAAGAGCATCGCAAGGTGCCCTTTGCCTGGTGAGGGACAGGTGCTGCCGCCTCATAGGGCCTGGACCCCATCCTGCCCCATCCCAGTCCCTGCGTGCCCCAGGCCTCAGAGTCTCACCACATAGCCTTTGTCTTTTCTGGGCCTGGGGTGCCCTTGTGTGCAGTTCATCCACTCATCCATCTAGGAATTCTCTGGGCCCATGTGCCAGATACTGCAATGCACAGGGATGTGTGCTGTGGGAGCTTGGAAAGGCTTCCTAGAGGGCTCCATGGGAAGCTCCTGAAATATCAGCAGTTAGCCAGGCAGACTGGTTGGCAAGTATGTTCCATGTAGAGCTAGCCACAGGCAGGGCCGGACCGTGCCGGGCCTGGCAGGCTGACCAGGGACATTCACCTGAATGCTAAGGGGGTACCTGGCCCCACCCTGGCCCCTGTGTGAGTTTCTCCTGTGCTGAGACCATTGTGGTCCATTGGTTCTGGACGTACCGGAAGGAGTGTGGTCCCTTGCTTTGGGGTACGAGGAATAGGTCTAGTTCTTGCCAGAAAATCCTTCTAACCCAGGATGCACCCCCCCCCCAATTAATAACTGATTTTATATGTCGGGTGACCACACATTCCGGATTATGCCTGTTATTCTGGAGCAGTTATTCTGGAGCAATTATTCTGGAGCACCCCCTTCATACTCAAGCATCCTGGTTTGGGTGGTAAATGATAAAGTCCCCTTACAACAGCACTGTGTGATGAGCAGATGATTGTTACTCGAGTTTCACAGATGAGAACATGAGGCTTGGGGATCTTGAGTGACTGTCCCTGGGTCCCATCCCCTTTGAGTGGCAGGGCCAGGTTTCCAGTCCCAGGAGAGAGTCTCTGGTTCTCCATTCGGTCGGCTTCCCTGTCACTCCACACCTTAGACCCCCGGGAATACCCCTGCTGGCTTCACTGCAGTGGCGGTTCTCTGTCTCACCCAAAAGGGAGTCCCAGAGGGAGTGTGGGGTATTTGGGTGAAGCTGGTGTAACTTTCCAGCCATTTCGGTTCTTCCCCAGGCCCTATCCAAATTTCCCACCCACGCCTTCCTGCTGAAATGACCCAAGTCCCAGGATCCTGCCCCAAATCCGGAAATTGTCATCCTCCCACCACGATTAGAAACAGCCCAAGATTTTATCCCCTGTCCTCTCCCTCACCACCTCCTGGAGCCTCTGACCTCTGCCCCCACTGCTTCCCTGACCTACCAGACTTCACCCTCGTCCTACCCAGCCTCCATGGGAATAAAGACATGAGCATAGATTATTTTCTCCCAGTCTGTGCATCGCACAGTAAGTCCTGTCCCTGTTCACTTCACACGTGTCACCAATACCTACTGTTGAGCCTGGCCCACAGGCTCACAACATGTTGTTGAGTGAGTGTTTTCTGTCCGTTGGGCTGATGTGGGTGGGCATGCTCTGAGAGGCCTTCCGTTTGACCCCTGCTTCTGCCAGGTGTGCTCCTGAGAGCCTGAAGACACGCACCTTCTCCCATGCCAGTGACACCTGGATGTTTGGGGTCACACTGTGGGAGATGTTCACCTATGGCCAGGAGCCCTGGATTGGCCTCAATGGCAGTCAGGTGAGGGGCTAGAGATGCGCTCCCTACAGGACGGGTGGGGGTTGATTGGATTCCTGGCTCCCAACCTGCCCCTGTCAGAACTGGCTCTTACTTGCTAGGATCCCCATCCCCCTTGCCCTGTGTCCGCACATGACGGCTCAGATAGCTGAGCAGAGAGAGGGGCCCCCAGTGGTGAGGAGAGGGACAGATTGGGGCTTGCTCTCATTCTTTTCCTTGCCATGGCCACCTACCCGGAGGCCCCAACCAGGGGGTAAAGGTCAGAGGCCCGGGGATAGGTTCCTGGAGACAGACCTTTTCTTTGGGGTGCAGGCATGGTGGCCCACAGCTCCAGTGGTTCCATGGGCTGGAGGGAAGGTGGGAAGTGAAGAGCTGGGTGCTCTGCTCGTGCTCAAACTGCACCACCCCACTGCCAGATTCTGCATAAGATTGACAAGGAGGGAGAGCGTCTGCCGAGGCCGGAGGACTGCCCCCAGGATGTCTACAACGTCATGGTGCAGTGCTGGGCCCACAAGCCAGAGGACAGGCCCACCTTTGTGGCCCTGCGGGACTTCCTGCTGGAGGTGAGGGCCCGTCTGCGCCCCGGGGCTGGGGTATCTAGGCAGGGGTCAGTCCCAGGCTGGACCTGTCTCTGCCCCCAGGCCCAGCCCACGGACATGCGGGCCCTTCAGGACTTTGAGGAACCAGACAAACTGCACATCCAGATGAACGACGTCATCACCGTCATCGAGGGAAGGTAGGGAGCGCGGGGGCCACGCCTGCACTGCCTTGAAGGGTGCAGGGTGGGGATGGAGAGGCCTGCTGGCTGAGCGCTCTTCTGCCTCCAGGGTTCCCATGACGTCGCAGGCCGTGCAGTAAGGGGAGGACGGGCCTGGCTTCACTCTGGAGCGCCTGGGGTTAAGTACCAGATGCCGCTGCTCCAAGGGAATTTCCCTGCCCAGCACCACCTCCTTTACCCTTTTCCCACTCGGCTCCGGCCCTGGCTGTGTGGGTCAGAGCCAAGCTGCCATATGGTGAGGCATAGGAAGTGGCTCAGCTTGGCCTCAGGGCCACGACTAGGGACTCTGGAGCTCCTGAACATTCCTCTCATCTTCTCCCCCTTCCCTTCCCGCCTCCTCCTCCAGGGACTCTTGACTGCCCACCTGGGTGCCTATCAGTACCCCAAAGCAACCCACCATCTTCCTGGCAGCCTCTGTCCTCCCACTGAGCCCCACTGCCCCCTCGGGGGCTCTCTTCCGTTCTCTGCTGGGCTGCCCACCTGGGCTCCTTCGCCCCCAGTCCCCCTCCCAGGGCCCTCTGTTCCTGACCCCTCCCCCTGCCAGACACCTCGGATGCTTGTCTCTGCCTCCAGGCCCTGAGTCATGTCTCCTTCCTGCAGCCCCTGTTGAAGCCCTTCTGCCCAGGAGGCCCTACCCACCACTCACCCCACCCTCTGTTATCTGATCCCCAGGGTGGCTGAGAAACTGGTTGGGGCAGGGCAGGCTTGAGGTGCCTTTGGGGTAGGGGGTGAGCATGGAGGACCAGGAAGAGGAGCAAGGCAGAGGAAATCCCCTGTGCTCCCAGCTTCTGTGACTCAGAGCCAGGCAGGGATAGGGGCAGGGGTCGCTTCCCACAGAGCCCTTTCTACCCGGGCCTCAGGTTTGGGGGTCTGGGGCTTTTAGTTAAATCCTGTGCCTCATGGGGGTTGGTAAGAGAGGAGAGCTCTAGGTTGAGTCAGAGTGATGGAGTAGGCCTTGGAGCCCAGGGTGGTTCTGGAGGAACATGACCTGCCCTCATTGTGGCCCCAGCACCTCTTCCCCAGACCAGGGCTCCCCTAGCCTTTGGGCCCAGTATCTGGGAATACAAAGGACATAGCAATGAGTTGTGGGGGTGGAGGTTTGGGGAGTTAGTGCAGAAAAGCAGAAAGCTTCTAGGAGGAGAGAGGCACAGGGGTCAGGAAGGAAGATAGTCTGTGAGTTTGGGGCTGGGGACCAGACGGGACTATAGGCATGGCTCTCTGGGGAACATTCTTGGAAATAGGAAGGTTAGGGTGAGGGCCTATCTGGGGGGGCATGGCAGGGCCTTAAGTCAAAAGTCTAGACCTATACCTATTCCCACCTCCAGGAGCCCGAGGACCTTGGACCTGACCCTTCTTGTGCACCATAGCCCTCGGGTCTTTATTTCCCCCCATCCCTTGCTGTCAGTGGGGGCCCAGTGTTCCCCAGGGGGTGACTCAGTTGCTCCTTGTGTTCTGGGCTGTGTGTCTCTGGAGCTGGTGCCCTGGGTTACCACCAGAGCTAGGCGGGCAGCAGGTGGGGCCCTGGGGGAGCCACTCCTCTTGGGAGGCACCGTGGCCGTGCCCTGCCCCACCCTTGCGTCCCAGGCCCTGCTGCTGCCTGCCAGTGTGGGCTCGCTGGGCTCCTCCTCCAGGGCCACGGCTGACTTGGACCACAGTGCCTGCTGGTGGTTCCTGGAGCTGCTCAGGAGGTGGGAGGTGAGGGGCAGGAGGCCACAACGGCCGGTGAGGCTTTGGGGGTGGGCCTGTGTGCTTTCGCTCTGTCCCCTTATTTTCTTGGTGCCCAAATGTCTCTGTGTTTGTTTGGCTGTCTCCATGTCTCCGGGTGGAGGGGCTCTCTGTTCACCTGTGCCTTCTGGGTTCTGGGCTTGTACGTGTGGGTCTCTGTTTCCCCGTCTCTTAGCCTGGCTCTCTGCTCTATGTCTGCTCCTCCGTCAACCGTGGATTCCCCTTGTGGAAGCGGTGCTGGTGTTCATTTCCAGGTCGAGTCTGGGATCCCCTCGTCCCTGGCTCCGTGCTTCTCGGGGCGCCAGGCATTGGGCAGAGAGTGGACACCCAGATGTTCTGTCGAGCTTGTGAGGTGCTGTCGAGATGGAGGGACAAATGACGAATGGGTCTTTTCCGGGGGGGCCTTGCTTGGAAGCTGGGATGGCCAGCAGCACTTTCATGTTCCGATTTTATAGAACCAGAGACGGGAGACAGGTTTTGAAATCCATCTTGGGGCCTTGGCCTGGCCTGGTCCCCGGAGCCTCTGCTTCCGGTGGCAGGTAGGGGAGGGGGAAGCAGGGGCCCGGGTTGTCCCTCGAAACCAGGGCTGCCTGGGTTGCTCAGAGAGAAGTGAGTGGGGCCATGTTTTGAGCAGAATGTTTAAGCAACATTTATCAGCCGTTTCTGGACTGCCTTGGGCCAGGACTGGGACAGGGGGGCTGCAATTTCCAGAAGCTGGTCCCAAATAGAGCAGGGGGCAGCCTTAGGCAGTTCTCAGCTCAGGCCTTGGTTTCCCAGGTGCCACTCCACTCCTTACCTGTCCCAGGATGCTGACAGGCAGCAGGAAATAGGAAGTTCACGCTGGAGGTGCTGGGCCCTTTTCTCTTCCCGCAGGGACTTCTGCCTGCGCCGCAGTGTCTGCCCGTGGTGGGCCTGAGCCTCCCGTTGCTGTGGACTCTGGTCTGTTTGTGGGGGGAGCGGGTGTGGCCAGGGCAGGCCGGGGGAGAAGGGTGGCCTCCCTTTCTGAGCCGCTGACATCTAGGTCCCACCAAACCTCAGAGGGGGTAGGCGGGCAGCGCAGTAGGGCATCGGCCATCTCAGGAGTTACATTTGAGCCTCATCGGGAGGACGCTGCTTCTGAGTGTGCTTGGGATGTGACTCCCGAGGGTGTCTCTCTCTCTTACACGTGCCCTGCATTCCCAGCTCACTTCCCCCGGGAGCACAGTGTTTGTGGGAAATTATGTCAGGATTCCCAGCAGGCATGGGGGCTCTTGCCTCGGCCGTCCCTGTAATAAAGGGAGGGGGATTGGCGTCTCTCGCTCTCCGAAGCCAGTCCAAGGGAGCCACTATGTGAGGACTTGGGCTGTGCTGGCAAAAGGAAAGGGGTGGAGGGAGGGAGTGACCTCCTGGCAGTCTGGCCTTGCTCAGGGTCCACAGGGAGGACATGGTCACAGGGTGGACCTGGCCTTGGACATGAGTCTGTTCTCCGCTGAACTAGCTCTCTACCTTGGCCGCCTCTCTCACCCAGGTTAATGAGCGCCTCTGAACATGGGTGGAGAGCAGAGTCCAATGTCCAGCCTGGGGTGGGTGTCTGAGAAAGTCCGTGGAGAGGCACGCGGACCCTAGGGAGCCAGTGGGTACAGGGGGGAGGGAGAGAGCAGCAGCAAGGTCCCCTGCTTCATGGGAGGACATCCACCACAACCAGCCCCCAGGGGCTGCGGTGCTGGGGGGTGTTTCTCTCCTGGGAATGGCCCTGCTGTTTTCCGATGGGCTTTGTCCTTTCTTGGGTGTTGTCCTCTCTTCTTCCTTCCTCTCCTGCCCTTCCCACCCCAGGGCAGGGTGTAATCACAGGGTTGCTGTGTCTGGTGGTGGGCTGGTCAGCAGCCCTGTTTATAGGGAGGCTGGGCTCCCAGCCCTTCCCTGCCCCACCTCTCGGCTTCCCAAGCGCTGCTGTACTCGTGGGGTTCGACTTGTGATCTCCAGAGCAGGCGGTTTGAGGTCATACTGCTCCCAGTGGGCCACGTCACCTTTGGGAGGGTCCAGGAGCTCAGCCTCTATCCCGCCTTGGCCCCTGCGGTCTGACTCCAGTTTGGAGGAGACCTTTACGCTCCTGGCTGCACGGATGGGGGTTGACTGGGTACGCACGCATGTCTGCCACAGCGGCATGAGGCTGTCATTCCGTCTGCCTTGGCTCAGATTCTGCCCTCATTGTCAGGTGTGAGTGATCCCAGTGGCAGATGCAGAAGCCGCAGCTTGCCATTCGAAGTGTCCAGGAGGGTCCCCTCCTGCCCTGACCCCCAACCCAGGCTCGGGCTTAGGCTACACCAGCAGAGGTTTCCTGTCTGAGATCAGAGTGAGGGGCTGGTGGGCCCACAGCCCTGCCTAGAGGTTGTGGAAGGCACTGGAGATACAGAAGGGCTGATGGGATGGCATGGATTGCTTTGAGTGCTTCCAAATGCACGAGGGGCTGCGTGCAGGAGATACAGTGTGGTTGGAGGGCTTGGCTCCAAGTCCAGTGCTCAGGCCGTGGTGCTCCTTTGGACCCTGCAGCTCAGGATGCCAGGAAACTGGGCTGAAGAGCAAGGTCCGGTGGCCAGAGGGTGGGGGGTCCAGGCCTTGCCAGGAGGAAGGAGGTGAGGCAGCTTTATAGTAAGGGTGCTGGGCTTGCAGAGTAACAACTGAGTTTGAATCCTGGGTCTGCTATGATCTGTCTGGGAACTGCAGGCAAGTCCTGTCACTTTTTTGAACCTGTTTCCTTATTTGTAAACTGCAGGAAAAGCTGTCTGACCCACCTAGGTATCTTGGGGTAAGGTGTGTGCAAACAGCTGGGTCCTGTACCCGGGGAGTGACCGGTCGCGGGACAGGCGGGCTCATGGCACACCCCCTTGGTCTCAGGGCCGTAGCCCTTGGGCCCCTTTCTGCCAAGGTGGTCAGATATCATGGCTAGAGAGCTTGGTATGGAAAGGGTCCTGCTCCCTGGGGCTCCCCCACCATGCCCTAGCATTCACCATGTCATCTCTCTTGAGCAGGGCCGAGAATTACTGGTGGCGTGGGCAGAACACGCGGACGCTGTGTGTGGGGCCTTTCCCGCGCAATGTGGTGACCTCCGTGGCTGGCCTGTCGGCCCAGGACATCAGTCAACCCCTGCAGAATAGCTTCATCCACACGGGACATGGCGACAGTGACCCCCGCCACTGCTGGGGTTTCCCCGACAAGATTGATGAGTGAGTGCTGCGATTGGGGATGGGACGGTCACCTGTGGCTCCAGAGTCAGCAGCCCCTCCCTGGGCACACAGGCTCTCGCTGGCTTCCAACGTCCTTGTCACAACAGTGGGGCAGAGGGTCTTTTACTGCCCAGAAGCTCCCTGCAGGCAAAACTGGGGTTAGGAGCTTCGGAGGATGGAGACCCACTTCTGTTTGGTGGAATGCCCCCCCTGGCGCAGCAGCCTTGGACTGCTTGGGACTTGGGAACAGCTTCTGGAAGGAGTTCAGCAGGAGAGCGGTCATGCTCCCTGGTGTTTGTGTAGTAGCTTCTCCGCTCGGCTGCTGGAATCCTGGAGACTGAGCCTGCTGGCCCAGCGGCCATGGGAGCTGGTGTTCTCGGAGCTGGGGGCGCAGAGAAAGAGCTCCCTGCGGGGAGACTCCAGAAGGGAGGTTAGGCAGCACGCCCACCTGCCTGCTCACTCTGTACCTGGCAGGGGGGTTCAGTCCCCTTTAAGCGAAAGGATGAGGTCACTGGGGGGCATCTGGGGAGGACATGGCGAAGAATTAGTCACTTCCTGAGCGCCCTGCCCCGGTGAGCCACCTGGCAGCTCCCCTTTCTGCTGGCCCCAGGGGGCTTGCAGGCAGCCTTTTCTCCTCTGACTTCAGACGTTCGGTTCTGCCCTGAGAGGCACCGTGAAGCAGGCCTTCCCTCTTGCCCTCACACACCAGAATGCAAAGCCTTGGGAGAGCAGCTCGAGGCTCTCACCTCCCAAGAGCCAGGCAAGGGCCTGAGGGAATTGGGGCGAGGTATGTAGACGCCCTCCAGAAGGAGGCCCAGCGCCCTCTGCCCTGCTCCTGGCGTGCTGTGGCCAGCCCAGCCCCATTCCTCCAGGCTTTAATCAGCCGAGTGACTAAGTCCTGGGGCCTGACAATCAGCACAGGGCTGGAGAGGGTGAATCGGGAGCAGGCCAGGTGGCCCAGCCCCTTCCCACCTGGCAGTGGGGCTAGAGCGTGCCTCCTGCCCACCGTGACAGGGTAGTGCACCCCGGTGCGGCCGAGGAGAGTGCCGGCAGGTGGCTGCAGGTGCGGCGGGGGGGCCCTGGCAGTTGCAGACGGCCAGCGCTGCTCCTGGGGGGTATTCTCAGAGCCCCTTCGGCCCGGGCCTTTCAGCCTGCAGTAAGGACTTCTGCCCTGCCCTGTCTCCATGACACGTCCCCTGTGTATGGTCTTCGGGGAGCTGTGGGGAGTTGGAAGGCCTATGCTCCCGACCCAGCTCTATGCGGGACTTGGACAAGATGATTCCCTGCACGCACTCGGGTTTTTATTCTCTGCCTGGCCCTGGGCCTCTCCTCCTGAGGTTTCCCAGCTGTCATTACTGCACACCCTTCCCCCAGCCTCCCCCCCTGACCCGGTTGTCTGCCCCACAGACTGTACCTGGGAAACCCCATGGACCCCCCTGACCTGCTGAGCGTGGAACTGAGCACCTCCCGACCCACCCAGCATCTAGGAAGGGTGAAAAGTAAGAGCCCAGCTCCCCCCGAGTTTGTCAGCTGCCCAGGAAGAGGCACTGTCCCCTCTGGGCGCGCCGAGCCGGCTGCTCTGGCTCAGGGACAGTTGGGTCAGGGCCGCAGGGGGACAGCTGTGCCCTGGCTCCGGCTGGCTGTGGGGTGGAAGATGAGAGGCAGCTGTATCCGCCGAGGTGGGCATCCTCGGCCGGTCCTGTGTTGGCCTGCCCACCTCAGCTTCCCTCCTCCCTCCTCCCCGCCATGCTCAGATCCTGGCTTTCCTCACTCCCCCTAATCCTGCTGTCCTCTCCTGAGCCAAAACCACCCCACGGGCTGCACGCTGGCCAGGGGCCTCATCCATCTCCCGGATCCTGTGCCTGTCGTTCCGGAACACGGTTCCCCCCATCCTGCCGCCCTACTGCTTCCCCTTGCTGTTGGGTTTGTACATTCACGCACCCCTATTCACTGCCCTCTCTCTGTCTCTCTTCACACTCTGCCCTCTCGTCTGGCTGTCTTCCCTCCCCTGTCCTCTGTCTCTCCCGCTCTGCCCCTTCTACTCTCCGCATGGCCTTTCTTGCAGGGGAGCCTCCACCTCGCCCACCTCAGCCTGCCATCTTCGCTCAGAGTAAGTGGGGCTGCTCGCGATGCCTTGGCCCCTGCCCCCGTCCCCTCTCTCCTCTCATTCCTCCTCTCCTGGAAGGTACAGAGCCCTGGTGGGCTGGCTGGGTGGGAGGGGACGTGGGGTGTGTTGCTGTGAGCTTTTGCCGCTGACCTGGCCCAGCATGCTTGCCTCTCCCCCTGGCCCCCAAAAGCCTGGGCTTCTGGACCAAGGGTGTGGTCTGAGCGCCCACCTCTCCGCCATCACCTGGCCCTGCCCCACTCCCTTTGGGACCCGCGGAGGCTGTGGCTGGGCCTTCTTGGTGCTTGGTCAGGAGCTCTGTGCTCTGCAAGGACAGCGCCTGCTGCCCTGGATGGTGGGCGATTGCCCATGGCCCCCAGCCTGCACTAATGGTGTGCTGTAATGGGGTGGGGAGAAGCGATGACTAACCGGGGCCCAGGAGCCCGAGCTTTTTGGGGTCTTGTGTGTCAGGCAGCTGTGGGGTGTTGCTTGCTCTAGCTGAGATGGAGGCAGGGGCTCATCAGCCCCCGTGGAGAGCTGACAGTGTCTGGAGCAGGTTCTGTCCTCCTGTTTGAATAGGGTTGGTGTGCATTGAGAATTTTGGCAGCCGGGGGCTAACCTCTGGGGGCAGTGGGAGTGGGGAGTTGGTGGAAGATACTTGCCCCTCTTCCCCGTCCCCCTGCCTGACACTGCCTTCCTGTCGGGGTCTTCCTTTCTATCCTAGAGCCAACCTACGACCCCGTGAGTGAGGACCAGGACCCCTTGTCCAGCGACTTCAAGAGGCTGGGCCTCCGGAAACCAGCCCTGACCCGTGGGCTGTGGCTAGCGAAGCCCTCCGCTCGGGTGCCGGGCACCAAGGCGGGTCGTGGTGGCGGGGGCGAGGTCACGCTCATTGACTTTGGCGAGGAGCCCGTCGTGCCCACCCCACGGCCCTGCGCACCCTCGCTGGCGCAGCTGGCCATGGACGCCTGCTCCTTACTGGACAAGACCCCGCCGCAGAGCCCCACGCGGGCCCTGCCCCGGCCCCTGCACCCCACGCCTGTGGTGGACTGGGATGCGCGCCCGCTGCCCCCGCCTCCTGCCTACGACGATGTGGCCCAGGATGAGGAGGACTTTGAGGTCTGCTCCATCAACAGCACCCTGGTGGGTGCAGGGGTCTGTGCTGGGCCCAGCCAGGGTGAAACCAATTACGCCTTTGTGCCTGAGCAGGCGCAGCTGCTCCCTCCCCTGGAGGACAATCTGTTCCTCCCACCCCAGGGTGGGGGCAAGCCGCCCAGCTCGGCCCAGACCGCAGAGATCTTCCAGGCGCTGCAGCAGGAGTGCATGCGGCAGCTGCAGGTCCCGGCGGGCTCCCTGGGCCCTTCTCCTGGCCCGGCCCCAGCGGGTGAGGACAAGCCCCAGGTGCCCCCCCGCGTGCCCATCCCCCCGAGGCCCACTCGCCCACGTGGCGAGCTGTCTCCGGCCCCCTCAGGCGAGGAGGAGGTAGGGCGGTGGCCTCGACCTGCCTCTCCTCCCCGGGTGCCTCCCCGAGAGCCCCTGTCCCCTCAAGGCTCGAGGACCCCTAGCCCCCTGGTACCACCTGGAAGCTCCCCGCTGCCACCCCGGCTCTCCAGCTCACCGGGGAAGACCATGCCCACCACCCAGAGCTTTGCCTCCGACCCCAAGTACGCCACGCCCCAAGTGATCCAGGCACCCGGCCCTCGGGCTGGTCCCTGCATCCTACCCATTGTCCGCGACGGCAAGAAGGTCAGCAACACCCACTACTACCTGCTGCCCGAGCGCCCGCCCTACCTGGACCGCTATCAGCGCTTCCTGCATGAGGCCCAGAGCCCTGAAGAGCCGGCCCCCCTGCCTGTGCCCCTGCTGCTGCCCCCACCCAGCACCCCAGCCCCTGCCGCCCCCACGGCCACTGTCCGACCAATGCCCCAGGCCACCCCAGACCCCAAGGCCAACTTCTCCGCCAACAACAGCAACCCAGGGGCCCGGCCACCAGCCCCGAGGGCCACGGCGCGGCTGCCACAGAGGGGCTGCCCTGGGGACGGGCCAGAGGCTGGACGGCCAGCAGACAAGATCCAGATGGTGAGGACCGGGCCTGGCTGCCGGACGGGGGGGCAGGGCCCCCAGGGCCCCAGAGGAGCGGGCCCAAGTGGTGCTGACGGGTCGGTGGGCGGGTGTGCCCAGCTGCAGGCCATGGTGCATGGGGTGACCACAGAGGAGTGCCAGGCGGCCCTGCAGAGCCACAGCTGGAGCGTGCAGCGGGCTGCCCAGTATCTGAAGGTACCGCCACCTCCTGCCCGCTCTGGCTTTCAGGGACCCTGAGGACTGGTTCCGCTGCTCTCACCTCCCCTTGCCCCTCCCCGCCAGCCTGCCTCTGGCTCTCCTCTGCCCCCACCCGTGGCCGGTGCTCTTTGGCCCCAGTGTGTCCCATGGCGCCCCCCTCTGCTCCTCAGGTGGAGCAGCTCTTCGGGTTGGGTCTGCGGCCGCGAAGTGAGTGCCACAAAGTGCTGGAGATGTGTGACTGGAACCTGGAGCAAGCCGGCTGCCACCTCCTAGGCTCCTGCGGCCCCGCCCACCACAAGTGAGTGAGTCCCGGGCCCGAGGAGCCATGTCCCGGAGTACACTGTGCTAGGGGGTAGCCCGGCACTTCGCGGGCCATGCGCGGCCAGGGAACATGGGGCTCCCCAGCCCCGATGCCGGGATGCAGATAGCTCTGGGGGGACACTGTTTCTCCTAAGTGCATCAGACTTTTTAGCCCCTTGGTTCAAACGAACTAATGAGTGGTGGGGTTGTTTACCATGCCTGTCACCCTCTGATAGTCTAATAAGCAATACTGTTCTCTTTATTATTATTATTAAAGATAAAAGGCATCCCAGGATGATAAATTCCAAAATTATTGCCGACTTTTCAACTGATTAGCCTAGCATCAAGAGGCCCTCTTGTGCCCACCCACCTTAGACGCTCCCTACTCTGTTGATAGAGGGGCTCTCTGGTTGTTTCCCATCTTTAGGCGCTGAGATGTCCGGAGAGCCAGAGGGTCTGCCTTGAAGGAATCACTTGAGCCTGTCCATCTGACAAGGGCGAGGAGACACCCCATCTGGGCCTGGAGGACCTGCTGCCACTCGCTGTGCCTAGTGGCCGAGCAAGGCCAAGGCAGCAGGAGACTGGGAGCCCCGCCTTGCCGTCCCTCCCTCACCCAGTGCTGTCCCTGCAGCTTTGGATCAGCCCTTGGTGCCCTCAGCCAAGGGACGGGAAGAAGCCCTGTGATGGCAGGCCTGGTGGTGGCCCCAGCAGGCCCTGCAGCCGGCCTGCCTCGGGCTCCAGCCCCTGGTGTGGGGCCTGTGGCTGGAGCGTGTCCCCAGGCTCTTGCCCGCAGGGAAGCCAAGCTTGACCCATGCAGGGAGGTTGTGTTGGCCGCACAGAAAGGTGGACCAGCACCCAGCAGGCCCTCCCCAGGGGAGGGCCCTTCTCCAGGGATCCCCTGGTGGGCCGTTGGGGTGTCGGAGAGAATGTGATTTGTTACCTCACTGTGGATACGTTCGTTCTGGGACTTGCTGGTCTTAGGATCTTGTGCCTGGAAATAGCCCTAAGTGGCTCTGGAAGCAGAGCAAGGGTGCCAGATTGTTCTGTGGCAGGGACCAGGGCCCAAGGCCCCAGGGTTGGCAGGAGACCAAGGGGGGCAACTGCCCTGGAGGGACACCAGAGCTTCCTCTCTGACCCAGCCCCTCCCCTGTGCTGTTCCGTGTTTTCCTGCCAGCCCCTGCCGCCAAAGTTGCTGCCCCAGCTGTGGCTCCCTGCTTCTTCCAGAGAAATAAAGCTCGTTTCTATTTTATGTTACTTACTTGTGCCTGCCTGTTTCTTTGCCTCCTGGTCAGCAGCCCGAGGCCCCAGGGCTTCCCAGGCCACCATCAGTCAGGCAACAGGCCTTGGGGCGCCACCTGTGGGCAGAGGGCGGAAGTGCGGCCGGGGTGACCCTCAGGGCTCCCCCCCGCCCTTCAGGGCTGGCAGAGGGGCTGAGTCTCGGACTCACAGTGCCCATGTTCTTGCTCTCGAGTTCCCAGGAGGCAGGGTGTACTGCAGGAGAGAGCTGGAGCTAAGCCAGAAACTTCTGTAACAAGGAAAGCTTCAATGTATACTTTAATTTTGTTTTTCTGAATATTTCATATGGTACAAAACTCAGAAGGTATCGAGGCGTGTATAGTGAAGTCTCTGGGCAGGGGAGGGGGCAGCTGCCCAGAGGCTGCCTTCAGCATCAGTCTTGTTTTGCTTTGTTTTTTTTTTTTGCTTACAGTATTTTGAAGAGTTCCTAGCCATTCTTGTTTGGGGTTCCTGGTTCTATTTAACCAGGCCCCTTTTGATTGGAGGGTCTTTGGGTTGTTTCCAGTCCTTTACAATTACAACCATTCTTGCAATAAATGGCGCATGTGGACTATTTTTCACTTGCAAGTCAGTCTGAAGGCTGTGTTCCCAGGAGTGGAGCTCCACAGTCAAGAGTATGTGCTCTCACGATGGGCCTTGCTGAACGGCTGTCCACTGGGGGCGGGGGGGTGGGGGTGGTTCGGCAGTCACAGACACCAGCACGGGAGAGCTTTCCATGTGTTGTGGGCTTTCCGATTTTTACCAGTGAGACAGGTCTCCCTAGCTTTAATTTGCATTTCTCCACAATGAGTGAATATGCATAAAAAATGATTTGGGCCATTTATATTTCCTCTTCTGTGAGCCACCTATTAATACCCTTGGCTCGTTTAAAAAGTAAATGACTAGTCTGTTAGTGGTTTTTAGAAAATGACTGGATTAAGGGAATTAGCCCTTTGAGCTTCACCATGCCTCTGAGCAGGAAGAGAGCTAAATCATGAGAGAGGAAGTTGATGGTTTAGGTTTGTTAAAAACAACACAAAGACCATTTCAGATGGGCCTGGGTGCTGTCTGTATGTGTGCTGCTCCAAGCTGGCCCTGAGGCCTGGGAGGTCTGGAGCCTTCAGATCTAGAGTGTTCTGCGTACCCTGTGTACTAAGTCAAGAGTTCAATTATATTTAACTGCAATTAAAAAATATTTATTTTTAAAGATCTTATTAGAGAATGTGTGAGTGTGTGAGCACAAGTGGGGGGAGGGAGAGGGAGAAGCAGACTCCCCGCTGAGCAGGGAGCCTGACCCCAGGCGGGGGGAGGGGGTGGGGCCTTGATCCCAGGACTCCGGGATCATGAGCTGAGCCAAAGGCAGACGCTCAACTGAATAAGCCACCCAGGCGCCCCTAAAAAATATTTGGTCACAATATATCACCAAAGAAAAGAAGGTAATATTAAGTTCATTTTGGGCTTTGCTGTTAGACCTGGATTCCATTGTAGTTGCGCTTGATCTTGGAAAAGTTAAATTTTCTGAGCCTATAAGCTGGGGGACAGTCATCCCTGCTTTTTTAGAACGGTTGCGTGGATTAAATGAGGTTGCACAGATCAAGTATTTTGCTTAGTGCGTGGACCATGACAAGTACCCAATAAACTGTAATCATTATACATTTTATTTTTTCATGTTCCTGCCGTTTCTATCAGCAGCTTACATTACTCACTGACCACAACTCTGTGCACACTTGTCTTCTCTTCCCATTTCCCTTAATTTCATTTTATATTTTAAATAGCATGTTCTTTGGGGCGCCTGGGTGGCTCAGTTGTTGGGTGTCTCCCTTTGGCTCGGGTCATGATCCCAGGGTGCTGGGATCCAGCCCCGCATCGGGCTCCCTGTTCAGCGGGAAACCTGCTTCTCCCTCACTCTCTCCCCCTGCTTATGTTCCTTCTCTCGCTGTGTCTCTGTCAAAAAATAAAATCTTTTTAAAAAAAATAGCTTGTTCTTTGGCTACAGACTCATTCCTTTTTATAGATCATGGACACTTTTTTTTTAAGATTTTTAAAAAAATTTTTATTTATTTGACAGAGAGAGACACAGCCAGAGAGAGAACACAAGCAGGGGGAGTGGGAGAGGGAGAAGCAGGCCCCCCGCAGAGCAGGGAGCCTGATGCGGGGCTTGATCCCAGGACCCCGGGATCATGACCTGAGCCGAAGGCAGATGCTTAATGACTGAGCCACCCAGGTGCCCTGATAATGGACATTTTCAACTCCATTTCTTAAAATGCTGTTTCTTGGTAAGCAACGGCAGAGGTAGTTAACATTTCAGGAAGACACTTCGCAAGGGTGACGCCAGAGGATTGGGGGCTCCTCAGAGTATCAGGAAACGCAATGTACTTTTGCCAGATCCCCAGTTCCCTAAGTCACAGGGATTCCTGCTGTTTTTCTCACTCCAACCAGCCTGCCAGCTTTAGCTAGCATCTCCTGGGTTTATTGAAAAGATCTTAAGGGAGGCCTTTGAAAAAGCTGACCAGGCTTGTTTGCCAACAAGGAGAATCAGTGAATCAGCAAGGATTCGCTGGGTACCTTACTGAGTCAAGTCCTGAAGAGGGAACACAAGCTGAACAGACAGTCTGCCCAGAGGACGGTGGCATTATAACCGGGTGATAAGGACTCTAAGATCATTATGTGCCAGGTGCCTTGGGAGCAGAGGAGGTGGCTTCCTGGAGTAGGTGACATTGTGATGACTTGTTGGGGAAGAATAGGCATGTGTCAGGAAGGGGAGGGGCATGCCAACATTGCAGCTGGAGGGAATAGACTGGGTTCAAGTGCTGAAGTTCGGTAAGCCTGGAGGCCATCCTTTTGTTGTGTTCCTGGGATGAGTTGGAGGTAGCTTTTATGTGATCCTGATCCTGGTGAGTGAGGCAGGCCTGGATCATGAAGCTGCTGGTGTGATATCTTGAGTCCTTTTGACTGTAGGCAAAGGGAGAGAGCAGAGGAGAATAAGCAGAGGAATGATGTAGTCAACCTGTGTTTTTTGTTTTTGTTTTTAAAGATTTTATTTGTCAGAAAGAGAGAGCACAAGCAGGGGGAGCTGCAGGCAGAGGGAGAAGCAGACTCCCCGCTGAGCAGGGAGCCCGATGTGGGGCTGGATCCCAGGACCCTGGGATCATGACCTGAGCCGAAGGCAGACACTTAACTGGCTGAGCCACCCAGGCGCCCCCAACCTGTGTTTTTTAAGAGAGATAGCTCTGCTTAAAAGTGGCTCACTGCTTCACTTTAACCATGAGTGGAGGAAAGATCTAGTAGATGTGTCTCACTGCACACTGGGAACACAAAGGATTCTTAATTTGAAGCAAATTAATTTTTATGGAAATTTGACCTTGGGGAATGGAAGGACCTCCCTGGAATCCTTGGCTGGAGGGTTCCGAAAGGCCAGGTCAGCGCCAGTGCTGGTCTAGGGTCAAGTTTTCATGGGTCTGAGTTGAAATGATAAGAATAAGAAACATACAACGTAGTTTTTCTTAAAGTAAAATGTGTTCAAGTTCAGCAAGTGCTTTTATTCTGAGATTTCTGTCTTCTTACATTTACACTGAAATGGCTATTCCTGTGTGATGATGGTAGTGACAGTGGCAGGTGGTAAGTTTGTCTGCATGCCCTTATGCAGCCATGCTATGTCAGCACGCTCTCTCCAGCAATTATTCTAAGGATCCCTGAAATCCGTCTTCAGAACCGCTGGGCACTAGTGCTTTTGGGTTACGCAGCACCACCTATTGGCCCGATGAGACATTGCAGTCAGGCTAAATTTCAGATCGTGGAGAGATAAGATTGTGTAAAGTCATTGCCCAATAAATCCATTAAATCCAAAAGCTGCTGGCCCAGACCCATGGGTGCTTAAGGGTACTCATCCCAGGGAATCTGGGAGGGGAGGGAACGGGTTCGCCCACCATCTGGAGCCAGATGGGGGCCAGCTAGGATCTAATGCCAGGGAAAAGGGACTGGGTAGGGGCTCTGAAGACCACCCTTAAATCTAGGAAAGAAACCAGGGGCTGCCTGGGAGGATGCTGCGGGCGAAGGGAGGACATGCAATCACTCACCAGTGACAAGTCCTAGGATGACACCAGCGCCCTTTGGGAAGCCCCAGGCACCACTGATTCTTTTGTTAATGTTTTTACGATTGCCATACATTCTCATTGTTCATCGAACATGCAGAAAAGCACAATGAGAAAATTAAAATTACCCAGAAAGCCTCTTGGAACTTTGATATATTTTCTTCCAGTTTCTTTCCTGTGCACATACATGTTGTGTGTATTATAGTGTTATGAAATTAAGGTCATCCTGCTTCTACTGTTTTATGACCCTTTTTTACTTAATATTTCATACCACAGGCAGTTTTTTATATCTTGAATTCATTTTCTCAAATGTTATTAAATGTCAAATTTTAAAACACTGTATGGTTTTCATTCTGTTGAAATGAAATGCAGAAATTTTGTTATTTAATACATTGTTTTGTTAACATTTTTATTTTGTAACATGATTTTTTTAAAGATTTATTTACTTATTTGAAAGAGAGAGAGTGCATGCGTGCTTGGGAGAGCTGGGAGAGGGGAAGAAGGAGAGAATCTCAAGCAGACTCCCCACTGAGCGGGGATCCTGATGTGGGGCTGGATCCCATGACTCTGAGATCACAACCTGAGCTGAAATCAAAAGTCAGTCACTCAACCAACTGAGCCACCCAGGCGCCCCTATTTTGTGACAAATTATTTTACCAAATACTGCTAAATGGCTTTCCAGAAAGCTTTCTCTTCTTTATTAAAACAAACATAGGGGCGCCTGGGTGGCTTGGACCGTTAAGCGTCTGCCTTCGGCTCAGGTCATGATCCCAGAGTCCTGGGATCGAGCCCCGCATTGGGCTCCTGGCTCAGCCGGGAGCCTGCTTCTCCCTCTCCCTCTGCATCTCCCCCTGCTCATGCTCTCTCTCTCTATCTCTGTGTCTCAAATGAATAAATAAAAATCTTAAAAAAAAAACAACAAAGCATATACGTTAGTAAAGAGAGGACTTATATTCTGGAGATATGTTTTAAAATATTTTTGAGTGAAGTGATCTGTTGAGAATAGTCTGGATGGTTGGAGGAAATGAGCCACGAGTTGATAATTGTTGAAGGTGATGATGGGGTATGAGGGCTTATTGTACTCAAGATGGTGGATGTTCCTTTCCACAAGAGAAAGTGAAGCAAAAATGCATGCGTTCTCCAGCTGGGGACATTCCCACTGGGCCCTCTGTCTTCTCTGACGTTGCCCTTGCAGGTTTCTCTGTTCCTGCTGACACCACCAGGATGGCTCCCAGGATGCATGACTTCCGCCCTTGCGGCTCTGGCACTGAGTGTTCAGAATCCCCTTTTCTTGCGGGCCTCTGTGAGGTAGAGTCAGGATGGAGTTTTACAAACCACAGAACCAAATCCTGAGGGAAACCTCTCCAGTCCTGTCACCAGCCTTGTTGTGGGCCCCATCCCGTGTTCACCCTTTATCCTGAGGCCTTGCTACTGAAAGGATAGCATGAGGTCCGGCCATATCAGCATCACTTGGAAACCTGCTAGACACGCAGAACCCGAGTCCCATCCCAGACCTACTGAACCAGAATCTTCGTTCTACCAAGATTCCCGGGGGGGGGGGGGGGGGCGTGGAAATGATCAAGTGTGTAAAGCCTTGAACTAAAGGCAGCTCTGCTCTAATCCCAAAGAGCTGGTGGGCCTTGGGTAGCCCTGCTTGGCTGCCAGGAGCCCCTGGTCTCTTAGGCCAGGGCTGTGCTCCCAGCCTTGTCCCACCCTCCCACCCCCATGACCCATCACCCATCCTAACTGCCCTTTTTTGAATAAATAATTCACTTAAAAATATATGCAAGGAATTTAATTGCCATGTTTATAATAGTAAACAATTGGAAACCATCAAAATGTACCATAATAAGGGATCGGTTAAATATAACTATTTCAGGGGCGCCTGGGTGGCTCAGTTGGTTAAGCGACTGCCTTCGGCTCAGGTCATGATCCTGGAGTCCCGGGATCGAGTCCCGCATCGGGCTCCCTGCTCAGCAGGGAGTCTGCCTCTCTCTCTGACCCTCCCCCCTCTCATGTGTGCTCTCTCTCTCTCTCTCATTCTCTCTGTCTCAAATAAATAAATAAAATCTTTAAATATAACTATTTCATATACGGAATGGGAATCAACACAGCAAATCAAAGAATCCTTAAAAGAGTATTTGACTAATATTCAATTAACATTGATTATTTCTGAGATATGAGATTGTGGTTTTTTTTAACTTCTGTATCCTGTTCTACTGTAAAATGGCTTCCTGTTACAGTTTTTTTCCCCCAATTTTTTATAGTGGTAAAATACACATACCATAAAACTTATGCTTTTTTTTTTTTTTTAATAGCAGCCATCCTAATGAGCGTGAGGTGGTATCTTGTGGTTTTGATTTGCATTTCCCTATGATTAGTGATGTGGAACATCTTTCATGTCCTTGTGGTCACTTGTCTGTCTTCCATTTCTTAATTGGGTTGTTTGGGTTTTGTTGTCCTAATTGCCCTTTTGCCAGATACCATGACCTGGGCCTCATCTCTCACCATCTGGTTTCACTGGCCCTGGGAATACTGCTTTCGGCCTTTCTCCTCTCTCCAAGCATGGGACGCGGGCTTGGTTCTTCCTCCACACACGCTAGCGCCTTCTGTCGCGGCTGTTTCTTGTTTGAGGGAATTATCAGCCTGTTCTTGGAGGAGCAGCACCGTGCACGTGTCTCTTGGCATCCCCAGCCAGCCCGACTCTACACCTGTTCAGGGACTGCTTGCAGTCCTGCCGCGGGTCTCCCAGCCCCTCCGAGCCAGGCAGCCTCCGGCGCATGCGTGCACGGCCCGCGGCCCCGTGCTTGTCCCCCAGCGGTCCCCTGTAGCCTCGAGCCGCCCTCTGGCGCAGTGACGAGGCTCTCTGGGCTCTCGGTGATGAGAGGAAGGGCAGCTTAGCAGGAGCAAAGATCTGAAATCACAGAAGCACTTGAGTGGTAGGAAATGGTGGCTGGACCAGGGTGCCCGGAAGCAGGGAGAGCCCAGAAAAAAAAGTTGGAAAGGTGGCCTCGGGGGATGGTTTTGTCTCTATGATTAGGTTTTAAGTTCTAGAGAGCCGACTTGTATCTTATTCCTCTTCATGTGCTCCAGGAAAGTGTGTCAATTACTTGCTTTTGTTGTTTTCCAGGTTAGCATTTTGATTTCATTTCCCTTTCTCCCTCCCTTCCCTCCAACCCCCTCTCCTTCTTCCCTTCCCTTCTTCCCTCCCAGCCCTTCCTCCCTTCCTTTCCTCCCCTCTCCCTCCTTCTCCTCGCCCTTCTCTCTCTCCTCCCTTCCCTCCCTCCTTTCTTCCCCCCCCTTCCCCCCCTTCCTCCCTGTTGGAACTGAGTGGCTACTGTCGGGTACTTAGAATGCATTAATTGTATTAATGTAAGACATCCCATCTATCATGGGAAATCACTGGCTCCCCAGTCCCTTCCTCCCCTGCCAGCACCAGGGAGGCCCCTGGGCACAGTGAGCCCCCTGTGTCAGGGGCAGACCTCCAGAAGGACTCAGCCTCAGGGGAAGCCTCCCACCCTCTCTGTTCTTGGCCTGTCAGCTGCGCACCTTTCTCACTTACCTGCTTCCCCTCAGAACCTCAGGAAGGTTCTGGCCATGGAGGTAAGGGAGAGCTGGTCAGAGAGGGATGGCAGAGCCGCAGAAAATCCATGTCTGGCCTGTATTTTGTGTATGTGCTGCCGAAGCGAGCACTCCATGTCTGGCCTGTATTTTGGAGAAGTGGTTTGGCTGCCCAAAGCCCTGGGGTTATGAGTGCTGTGTCTTGTCTGATGCTTAAGCTCTGTTTCCCTAGGGTGAGGAGGCTAACGGCTTCCTCTCATGTGCATTTATTTTTCTTTGTCTCAGTTACATAGTTCCCATTTGGAATAATTCTTATTTTCAACTCCTTTATGTCTCTACTAGGTATTTTAAAAAGTCAAGTATCAAATATTTCCAAATATGTCATCTATCCACTTATTCAGCCAACACTGCATTCCTACTATAGACCTGATCTAGGTACAGGCAGGAGAAAACGGGGAATGCGCTACCAGGCATGACATTTGCTTAACGTCAGACAGGCCATTGTTCCAGCTATGCCCCCTACCAAAAGGAAAAGAGTGGTCTTTTTGTTCTTCCCCCAAAAAACATTTCCTTCTTTGCCAAAAGAACACTCTCATTTTTTTTTTTTTTAAGATTTTATTTATTTATTTGACAGAGACACAGCGAGAGAGGGAACACAAGCAGGGGGAGGGGGAGAGGAAGAAGCAGGCATCCCACAGAGCAGGGACCCCAATGCGGGGCTCGATCCCAGGACCCTGGGATCATGACCTGAGCCGAAGGCAGACGCTTAACAACTAAGCCACCCAGGCGCCCCAAGAACACTTTCATTTTAGAATTTCTGGAACATAAGAAAATAAAGTCTTTTTAGCTCAGATGTAGTCTGACACTTGAATACAACCACTATTTTACATCCCATTTTTCTCCTATTTAATCAACTTCTCTCAGTGTTTAGCATTTAATCTGGTGTATTTCTTTTCTTTTTTTTTTTTTTAAAGGTTTTATTTATTTATTAGAGAGAGAGAGAGCACAAGCAGGGGGAGCTGCAGAGGGAGAGGCAGAAGCAGGCTCCCCGCTGAGCAGGGAGCCCTATGTGGGACTCCATCCCAGGATCCTGGGATCACGACCTGAGCTGAAGGCAGACGCTTAACTGACTGAGCCACCCAGGCGCCCCTCATTGGCCCTTTTTGTTTCCCATGACCCCCCTTTCTGATTCTGTGGCGTGACAGCCAGGACTTGAGTTTGTCTGCTCTATCGTCACTTCCCATGACTGCACCTGCCTGGGACCAAGCAAAGAGGTAATGGAGAGGGGGCAAAGCAATGAGGTTTCCCCCGTCCTTCTGGGACCACAGGCTATCCGGTCAGGGACCAGAGTTCTCTCGCTTGGAGCTGTGGTTGTCTCTCTGGCCGCTGCCGTCCCTGCTGGTGTGGGTTTGCTGGGCAGCGGGGACAGAGCGACAACGAGTGTAGATTTCCTCCCCTCACTCAGACCCATGAGTCCTTCTTCTATTCCTTGGACCAGAAGTAGAGAGCTTCTTCGGAACTCCTTCTGTCTTCCCCCAGACCACAATTCCAGTTTTCAGCTGTCTTTGAGTCCAAGCTAGGAGATGCCAGAGGGAGAAAAAAAAGTAAGCGTCGCTGCTGGTTCGCTGTTACTTTGGGGTCTGGGTTCCTTCCCCGATCCACCTGCCATCTTTTACCTTTCAGGGTCTCAAATAGCAGGCCTCAGACTAGAACAGGGGATCTGCCTCTCAGATTCGCACTCCTGAGGGTGTACAATAGGAGAAAGCCATGGGCCAATCAAGGATTTATCCCCATCTAGAAAACTTGCATTGGCCCTGTTACTTAATTAGCATCACCCCAAGGACCCCAGCCCTACCACCCACAAACTCCATCTCAGAGGCCAGCACTACCTTTATGGAGCATTTACTAAGCAGTAGGCCCTTCACAGACCATATTTCATCTAATACAATAAACCCACAAATTAGATGTTATTGGTCCCATTTTACAGACAAGGAAACTGAGACTCAGAAGGGTTAGGTGATTTTTTTTTTTTTTTCAAAATCACAGATAGAGATGGTACTAGAATCCAAATTCAGATCTGGGTTACTCTAGCACCCACCTAGCTGCCTCCCAGTACAGACCGTGGCTTATAATAGAGTTCCTTTTCCAATGGGGGATGCTTAGCCATGCCTCTGGCCATATGCTTAGCCTTGTTCTCAGGACAGAATAGTCACTAGCCCCTCCACTTAAACCTCCACATGGACCAGAAGATGTTTCCTGAATCTTCCCTCAGCCTCTTCATCTCCGGCCTGGGCAATCCCCAGAGGGCTTTCAGCAGGCTGCATGCTACCGTGGAAAGGGCATGAGCTTTGGAACCCACAGACCTGGGCTCTCCACTTGCCGCCTCTGGCAGACTCTTTAATTTCTTTGAGTCTTAGTGTCTTCATCCATAAAATGGGCATAATAAAACATATTTTCAGGTGGTTGTAGGGATTCGATGAAATAAGAATGTAAAGCACTTGGCACAAACTGCAGGTTAGAGCAGCTGAAGAATAGGGATGCAGAAGAGGGTCCTGCAAGGGGGCTCACTGCTGCAGTGGGGCCCTGATTATTGAACAGTGTTGTTGCTTTAACACATATTCCCTGAACAAATGCTAAGGTCTTAATAAGAATGCAGCTGTGGTTATAAAAGCTACCCATAGCAGTTCTACTGTAACCTCAGAGAAAGAACCTAGTGGGTTATTCATCCTGAGTTAGTGGTGCCTGAATGTGGGTGGTGAAATTGTGGCGATCTTTAGTTCTTCTTTATATATATATATACACATACATATATATATACACACATATATATATTTTTTAGTTTCTCAAATTTCTAAATCATGTATGTGTGCATGCGTGCATGTATGTGTATAATTTTGTACTCAAAGGAAATCAAACATTATAGAGATAGACCCATTGTAATAACTGTGCTTATTAGTGAATTAAAAAATTATCTGAGGTTGATGGTTCCTGATTCCCCAGAGGGTCGATGGAGGAGCCCAGCTGGAAACCCAAGCTCCTAGACTCTCAGAAAAATGCAGAAAAGCATGTACATGTTCATTTGCAAAGATAAGTGTTCTGTCCCCCATCTTGGGCCCTTACCTGGCTGTCCTTGGGGCCCTGGGATGGAGACTGAGCTTTGAGGACCCAGACTCAGGGCAGAAACTGGGATTGCCCCCACGGAGGGGCCAGTGGTGCCAAGGGTTGCTGTGGAAGGGCCTCCTCCTCGAGACCCTCTCTTTAGCTCCTTGACTGGGCTCCAGTCTGGGCACGTCTCTTCCAGAAATGAGTCAGTAAGGGCCTGGGTGCAGGATGACCTAGTGGAGGGAAAGCTGCAGAGGGCAAGAGGCCCAGAATGGGCTTTGAGACCCCCCAGAAGGTGGCCTCTGGCTCACCCAGCAATGGGTACCTCAGTTTCATCAAAGGGAAGTGTCCCCTATCCTCCCAAACTCATTGGCATGACAGTCACCCTGTTCCACAGTCGTGCGCCATCTCCTGAGCATGTGACTCCCCACTAGCACTTGGCCCACCACTCTGAGGGTCTGAGCACCTCCCTTTCCTGGCCCAGGCCCTCGGCATTTCAGCAAAAATGGGGCTCAGACTGCCACGTGAATCCATCCAGACCTGTGTGTAGGCTTTGCCGAAACCATAAGAGGTGTCCCTCAAATGGTCCCAGAGTGCTGGTGACAGCTGTATAACATGACTGTGGGGACACTGGCAGGAGTGGAAGAGATTTAGGGGAATTCAACGGTCTTTATCTTATTACTATTGTTCTCTTGGCAAATTGTTTGCGTTGACTCAACAAGCAACCCCCACCCCCCCAGCTGTGAGTAGGGCCACTCTTGGAGCTGTTTACTTCTTGCCCGGCCGGCTAAGACATGGGGGCAGGGACTGAATTAGTCATCTTTGTTTTTCAGCACCTTTGGGTTCAGGGATTTAGTAAGAATTGAATGAATAAATGAATGAGTGAATGGAATGTTGAGCAAGAAATCATCAGAACCATCCAGCGTCAGAGCAGAGCCCTGGAAGAGGTTTTCCACTGGTGCTGAGGCTGAGCTACTCTTGAGTCACCCCCCCCTCCCACGTCACCAAAACGTTTATTTTCTGTCCTTCATTCTGGACCCCAGATTCATTGCGGAGGGGGGCGGAAACCAGCACAAAGGTAGTAATCCTGGAGCTTTTTGCCTCAAAAGGCATACACTTCACTTCCACTCCAATGACGGAAAAGCAAGTCACAGGGCTAAGTTTGGCGACACGGGGCTCCACGTAAGGAGGGTGCCGGAGGGAGGGGCAGAGAAGACTTGGCCAATAATAAAATCTATCACAGTCTACCACCTCGATCCTCCCCTCCCTCAAGGAAACAACCTACACATTCTGACCAGTCCTGCCCGGGGCCACGGTCCTGGCTCTCTGGAGACTCTCCTCAGCCGGGTTAGATGTGATTTCTCTTCTAGAGACCTCTGAGCCCTTTAAAACTTGGGCAGATTTATTATTCCACTTTTTTCTCCTTTACTAGCTGCTTTTAGTTATGCATTTTTGCATAATCATTTTAGTGTATATTTATTCTTTCTAATGATCTCATTTCCTTCCTGCAGGTCTGTGCTTCCATCTGCAGCCATTTTCCTTTAGTATGAGAACTTCATTTAATATTTCTAGCGGTGCAAGCTGGTTGGTGACAAGTATTTTCAACTGTTGAAAAGGCCCTTCTCACCCAGTTTTTCCCCATTTCCCTCACCATGGTAATCACAGTTGTCCTCAAGTCCTTGAATAATGCTGTCAATATCGCCATCATCTGTGGGGCTATTCTATTGTCTACTTTCCCACCATGTCAGTCACCTTTGGCAGGGGGTGCTCTTTCTGTGCCTGAGGATTATTATCTGCTGAACAGTGTGTAGAGAGGACCGAAGAGGCTTCAGATGACATCCTTCTTGAAGAAACATTCCTACTTTCCTTTGTTGGATATTTAGGGTGCCCTCTGGCTCTCCTAGAGGATCTGTGAGCTACTCAGTATCCTGTGACACATTCCTTTTCTATTTAAAGTAGCCAGAGGTGGTTTCTATGGCTGGTAATGAGAACGTGACTGAGGTGAGCGACGAAGCCAAAAGGAATCTGTTACACGCAGACAGCCTGGATGGAGCAGGAAGAGAGGAGAGGCTTTCACTGTGAACGAGGTGCCCACTGACTGGCATGGGTTTCGGGATGGGTGGCCGACCACCTGGAGGGCGGGTGCAGTCCTAAAACCGAAAACTGGGATCACAGTCTGTAACCCTTTGGCACTTGCTAGAATGTAACCTCCACAGGGGCAGGGGGCCTTGTTGCTTTGTTCACTGATGATCTTCAAGTGCTTAAAACCAGTCCTGGCGTGTAGTAAGCACCCAATGAATGTCAAGTTTGGTGAACTATTATTTTTATTAATAGACACGTACACCAATTACTATGTTCAAAGGTTCTAAATTAAACCCAGAGCTCCCTTTCTGTAACAAATATTTTGAAACATCCTCTTTACTATTGTAAAATAAAATTTCAGAGATAATATCATCTATTCACATATGCTATTTAAACACTCTGAATACCGCTCACACAGGATGCCAGGTGTCCTGCCCGGATCCCTCATCCAGGAGAGGCCCTGCCCCTCCCCCAGCGGCAGGAGTGTTGGCTGTGGGTGGCTCACAGCTGAGGCCTCCCTAGGACTTGCCACACAAGAGAGCCAAGGTAATGCCCGATCACTTCCAGTGACTGCCTGATGTGGGGTAAAAGCCGGCCCCTCCTGCTTCGGTGTGAGACATCGCTGAAGGGCCAACCGCAGGTCCTGAGCTCGGCAGGGATCAGCGGAGGCCTCTCCTGTGACCGCATCATGGTGCAACTTCTCCCTCTGCCCAATCCTGCATTTCCCACCCCTTGCGGGGGTTCCGAGAACATACCCAGGCACACACAAATGTCTCTTAGAGTCTGTTTCCTGGGGGACTCACGGGAATATGGTGCCCTGCCATACAAAGGAAGAATAAGGGAGGAGTAATCTACAATAAAACACGTTCTGTCTGGGATGCTCGGTGCGGCAGCGCTAGGACCCCAAACAGCGGCCCCTCCTGGGGGCTTGGGAGCCGTGCAGACCTCAGCCGGGTTCCCAGCAGGTGCGTGGCCGCAGCAGGGTATGCAAAGTGCACTTTATGGCCGCTCAAATACCACAAGTGGCAATACTGTCCGTGGTAAGATTCTCCAAATCAGTGAACAACTCTTGGTAAAATGCCAAACGAAACACATTATGAAATTCCCTCAATTTACCCAGTAGTTGCTTTCCTGGAAAATTCAGTGTGTCTTAAAATTATGCCAAAACCTACTTTGCCATGTAGAATAGAGGACATTTCCTCGTTGAGCTTTACTGCCTAGTGTACTGGGGGCCTTTTACACCGGTGGCCGGAGGCATGCTGACAAGGGAAACCACCCCCGGCACTTCCCAAACTTTCCTCCAGGGGTCATCACTGTCCTCATTTCGAACCATCCGGCCCCTGGAAAAAACCCGGTGCTTGGAACTTTACATGTTATTCATCTAATCCTCCCAATAAGCTTAGGGGGTAAGTGTGGCTATTACCTCCCTTTAGCTAAGAAAATCAAGTTCAGAAAAGTTAAGGAACTTGTCCAAGTTCACACAGCTAGTAAGTGGGAAACAAGCAAGATTTGAACCCAAGGCTGCCGGTTTCCCCGTATAGGTCAATTTGTGGGTGTTTGTCGTTTATCAAGGTGCATGGCCACTAGGCTGTGGCCAGGTTTGTTTATCACAGAAAAGCATAAACCTTATATAGGGGCCCCCCCCCTCCACGTGGACACAGGGCAATGCCAAGAACTCGAGGCTGAGTGCAACCGGGCCTCCCCGAACTGTGCTGTGCCCTCAGAGCCTGGGCGGGCAGATGGAACCACAGCCCAAGGCCTCCTTCCTCAGGCAGCACCCCAAGTGGCTTCCCCCCCCCACCCCAACTACCACAGACAGGCCCTCAGACAGACCTGGCAGGCCCAGACCAGGGAGGAGCCAGTGAGAGCAGCTCAGCAGATCCTCCCCGCCCCTCCACACCTGGGCCCTAGAGGGAGCCGAGAGTGCTCCAGTATCCAGCTCTGATGCCCTCCAGCGTCCTCTTGAATTGACTTGACCTTGAGGGAGGCTCTGAAGGACAGCTAAGTTTGGCAGGTGTAAGAGGAGGCTGACAAAGGCATGGAGGTTGTGGTGGAGATGGGAGGACAAAGGAGCACATTCTCCCCAGTGGGCTCTTCCCTGACTGGGCCTGGTGGAGGAGGGCAGAGGGGTACTCGCTCTGTGCGCTACGCCCCCTGCTGGTAGAATCGGTGGATTGGGTTTGCCTGAGGCTGAGGGTGTGGGGGGGGCGGTGGGGGGAGACATGCACAGTCCAATTGTGTTAGTCCAGATCCTCCACAAAACACTCACCAAGGGTTGGGATTAAATGCCCAGGGGTTTTATTTGGGGGAGTGACTGTGAGAGGAGCTAAGGAGGGAGGGAGCTGGAGATGCAGGGAGAACTTCAGGCCGCTGTGCAGACCTGAACCCCAGGGAAGGAGAGAGAAAGGACAGATTGCGTGGAATGTCGCAGACCTCCAGGACCCTCCAGAAGGTTTGACAAAGTTGTCAGGGAGTCCTGGAGCCTGTGTCTCTCAGGAATGGGTTTCTATCCCTGCCACAGTCAGTCGCGGACTGGGAGCTGGGGACACGGGATTTTCTGCTCTGACCCCAACAACCCCTCTCCACACACACACACACACACACACACGCACACACACACACACACGCACACCCCCATCAACCTCCCATCAGCCCAGGGCTGTGATTCTGTCCGAGTTTCCTCTTCGTGGAGCTGGCAAGGAGACTTCAGAAGCTGGGTAGGAGGAGGAGAGGATAAAGGAAAATGGCACTCCATGTCCAGCCTCAGAAAGGCCCATCCACAAAACCAGCATGCCTCTCTCTTGCCAACATGGACAACTCACAACCGTGGTACACTATTATGCTGAGAGCGTCTCTATTTTTCTCCCTCTGTTTCCCTAAAGAACCCTCCCAGGCAGAGTTTGGGGTGGGGTGAACGTGGTGGTCTGTCCCATTGTTCATGGGTTAGCTGGAGAAACGGCTGGGGCAGGGATGGGTGCATTAACCGCCGAGGCCCGGGCAAGCGACCGAGCAGGGTTGTTCAGCAGGAGTGACAAAGGAGCAAGGTTGCACCAAGGTGAATGGGGCGGTTGGTGCAGGATGAACCCGAGTGGGGAGTCCAGGAGGGTGATGAGGGCGGTGGCCCGCAGGGAGCAGGTCTGAGGGCCTGAAGCTCGCTGCCGAGCGGGAAGTCTGTTGGTTTGTTACAGACCTGCAGGAGGAGAGTCCGTGCAGGACCAGACACCCCAGGGGAGCCAGTTCCCCTCTCCTCCGGGTGTGCGGGTAGATCAGGCAAGTTATGCGGGAGCCCCACACCCAGCCCCAGCGTCAACTAGACCCACCTCCGTCTGTGCTTTCCTTTCTCTCCAAGGCGAGCTTGGCCTTGGTCATTCCAGAGCAGCCCAGAGGCTCTGAGGCCCCGAGCCAAGTCCTTGCTCTGCAGGCCAGAATTCTTCTCCCTCCTCCTAGTGACCCCATCATCTCTGCCATCCCATGCTCCCTGAGCAGAGTGACTAATACACAGAAACCTCCCCAGGAAGAGCAGAGACCAGCCTGAACCCTGAAATGGAAACCGAGCCCAAAAAGGGTGTGGTCGGCCCCTGGGGGAGCCGCCTGTCACTGCCCATGGGTGCCAGGACAGAGATCTGAGGCCCTGAGAGAGCACGAAGGGGATCAAGGGTCAGAAGAGGGGCAGGCAGAGGGAGCGGGTGAGGGGGGCTGGGGAGAGATTTCCCACAAGACTGGGAGCTCCAGGGGGGCGGGAAGGAGGTGTCTCATGCCCCCAGGGCCTGGCAAGCAATTAGCACAAAGTAAGCCCACAGGGACTGTTTGTTGTTGGACTGATGGATGGGCTGATTGATTTTGACCAATTTCACCTAGAGGATGATGAGAATGGGGTTGGGATGAGAGGAGTTAGTTTGCTTCCTAGGGGAGACAGCGTCTGGACACAAATGGGAGGAGTCTTTATGTACCCCTGAACGGCAGGCCTTTGGAGGCATCCAACAGGGCCATGGGAGGGAGCTGGAGCGTACATTTAAGGGGGCCTCCAACTGCTCCCATGGCCCATGGTCAGTCACCAGTGTCCCATAAAGCATTTAAGTGGGAAAGATGACTGGGGACATGGAAGCCGAGGAGCTGTTCCCTGCTGTGGGCTTGCGGGGCACGGAGTCGGCCGCAGCCCGTATGGCGGCCGCCGGCGCGGGCGGCTGAGGAGCACCCGGCACAGGGCGAGCCCGAAGTGCGATGTAATTAGTATAAAGTACGCCTCGAAGACTTAGGATTTCAAAGATTTCATATGAGAAAAAAGTGAAATATCTCATTAATAATTTTTCATATTGATATGTTGAAATGCTACTATTCTGGATATGCTGGGTTAAATGAACTGTATTGTTAAAATTAATTTCATCTGTTTCTTTTTACTTTTAATGTGGCTGTGAGAGAATTAAAATTACATGTGTGGCTTACATTATATTTTTGCTGGGCAGCACCACTCTGCACAGTATCTCTCTTTCTTCTTTTTTTCCTTTTCTTTTTCTTTAAATTCAATTAATTAACATAGAGTGCATTATTAGTCTCAGAGGCAGAGTTCAGTGATTCATCAGTTGCATATAACACCCAGTGCTCATCACATCACGTGCCCTCCTCAATGCCCATCACCCAGTTACCCCATCCCTCCACCCCCCTCCCTTCCAGCAACCCTCGGTTTGTTTCCTATGGTTAAGAGTCTCTTACGGTTTGTTTCCCTTTCTGAGATTATGTCTTGTTTTTGTTTTTTTTTTTTAAGATTATTTATTTATTTATTTGACAGAGAGAGACACAGCGAGAGAGGGAACACAAGCAGGGGGAGCGGGAGAGGGAGAAGCAGGCTTCCCGCCGAGCAGGGAGCCCGATGCGGGGCTCGATCCCAGGACCCCGGGATCATGACCTGAGCCGAAGGCACACGCTTAACGACTGAGCCACCCAGGCGCCCCTGATTATATCTTGTTTTATTTTTCTCTCCCTTCCTCTATGCTCTTCTGTTTTGTTTCTTAAATTCTACCTATCAGTCAGATCATATGATAATTGTCTTTTCTTGGGTTGACTTATTTCACTTAGCATAATACTCTCTAGTTCCATCCACATCATTGTAAATGGCAAGATTTCTTTCTTTCTTTTTTTTTTTTTTGGTGGCTGAGTAATATTCCATTGTATATATATATATACACACCACATCTTCTTTATCCATTCATCTGTCGATGGACATCTGGGCTCTTTCCATAGTTTCACTATTGTGGACATTGCTGCTATAAACATAGGGGTCTGGGGGCGCCTGGGTGGCTCAGTCGTTAAGCGCCTGCCTTCGGCTCAGGTCATGATCCCGGGGTCCTGGGATCGAGCCCCACATCGGGCTCCCTGCTCAGCGGGAAGCCTGCTTCTCCCTCTCCCACTCCCCCTGCTTGTGTTCCCTCTCTCGCTGTGTCTCTCTCTGTCAAATAAATAAATAAAATCTTAAAAAATATATATATATATCTTAAACATAGGGGTCTGCACATTATTCTACATCTTGTTTTTTTCCACATAATATATTGTGGAAATTGTTCCAATCATATATATGGAGCTGTCTCATTCTTTTCAATGGCCACAGGGTGTATACAATTGCATAAAAATGCTATAATGAGGTTTCAACATTTGCAGTCATTACAGACCTAGTTTGTGATCACCTTGTTCGTTGCTAGGAGCCGTTGGTCTGTCATCACACGGTTTAAAGGCACATAGGAAATTCCAGTGGGACCTTGCAGGTTGCAGGTAGTGGGAGAATGAACAGGTGAGCCGTCCACACAGAGGGGCCCTGATGTTATTGCGAAGATGCACGTTGCCCTCTGACGGACAGAACGAAGACCCAGCTGTTGAGCAAAGCCCAGTTGGGGCGGGGGAGGAAAAGGACGAGGAAACGGAAAGTACGTGGACAAAGGACTAGTCAGAGAGTGAGAGAAAAACCAGGGTGGCCCCGGGGCTGCAGGAGGAGGAAGTCAGGGCTGGGTAGGTGCAACAGTGAGATGGGGGCCTTCCACTCCTGCAAAGGTCTTCAGAGAGGTGACTTTAAAAACAGTCGTTCTGTGACGGATGGTAACTAGACTTGTTGTGGCGATCCTTTTGTAGTGTATACAAAGATCAAATTCTGGGGTACACCTGAAACTAATATAATGTTCTATCCCGTTTTTACCTCAATTAAAAAATCATTATGTGATTTTTAACAAATAGAATCTATTTCCACATTAAATGTATATTAGTCATTTACTTTTTTTAAGATTTTATTTATTTATTTATCAGAGAGAGAGAGCATGAGCAGGGGGAGAGGCAGAGGGAGAGGGAGAAGCAGGCTCCCCACGGAGCGGGGCCCGATGCGGGGCTCCATCCCAGGGCCCTGGGATCATGACCTGAGCCGAAGGCAGACGTTTAACCAACTGAGCCACCCAGGCGTCCCCACAGATTAGTCATTCAATATATGATTATTGAGTCCCTCCTGTGTGCCAGGCTGTGTTCCAAGATAAATAAGAAACACAAGATTCTTGCTCTCAAAGCACTTAATATTTTAGTGTGGGGAAATCAATAACAAAGAAGCAAACAAATTAATAAGGTTTCAGGTAGTCATAAGTACTAAAAGTGGAATGGTGTGACCAGGGTGGATGGTGACATGGCATTGTCAAGGAAGACCTGTCTGTGGAGGTGACACAGTGACATCTGGGCAGAGATGTGAACAAGGGGTCCAACTGCCGTGGGGAGGCTTGTGTGGGGTCTAGCCCGATCAGGAGCGTGGGCAAGAGATGAAGAGCGTCAGACAGAAAGTGGCCACCGAAGTAAATCTTGATCAACAAGCTGCTATTCGTCAGGGGAACAGCCCGGCTGGCTCAGGACAGGGCGTTCAGTGGGCTGGAGCATGGGATGCAAGACAAGCCTGAGAGCCAGGCAGGGCACACGGCCAGCAGGGATTTGTAAGCCTTGCTGAGAAACTTGGACTTTATCCCAAGGACAGTGGGCAGGCACTGAAGGATTTTAAGCAAGGGGCAGACATGGTCAGCTCTGAAAATAAGGAAGATCACGCCCACCATGACATAGAGGGCTGGAGGCAGGGTGATGGCCTGGGGGCATGGGGCAGTCATCTGGGTGAGAGAGGAAGGTGTCCTGCACTGGGGTAGGGTCTCTGACGATGGATGGCGGGGGGAGATAGAGAGAGGGATAGAATTAACAAGACTTTTATACTTCTGTCTTATCTCAATGGGTTATGAGGGTGAACGAGAGGAAAAGATCAAAAAAGGAACCCCGATTTTTGGTTTGGAACCTGAAGGAAGGGTGGGGCCACTCAGGAGATACAGAAGGCAGGTGCTGGGGGTATAGTTCAGTGGCAGAGCATTTGACTGCAGAAGGCAGGTGCAAGAACCTGTTTGGGATAAACAAACCTGTAGTACATCTGTACAATGGAATATTATTCGGCCCTAAAAAGGAATGAAGTAGCGACATGTGCTACCACACGGATGAACCTTGAGAATGTATGCTGAGAGAAGTCAGACATGAAAGAAGGCATGTTGTATGGTCCCATTCACACTAAGGGTTCAGAACAGGCAAATCCATAGGGACAGAAAGTAGCTTAGTGGTTGTCAGGGGTTCGGGGGAGAGAGGAATGGGGAGTGACTGCTTATTGAGTGCAGGGCTGTTTTGGGGGTGATAAAAATATTCTGGAATTAGTGATGAAGGTCACACCACACTGTAAAATACTAGAAACCACTGAATTGTACACTCACATGGGTTAAATGATGAATTCTATGTTATGCAAATTTTATATCAATAAAAACTTCAATTAAAAAAAAGAGCAGGGGGACGCCTGGGTGGCTCAGTTGGTCGAGCGTCTGCCTTCGGCTCAGGTCACGATCCCAGGGTCCTGGGAGCGAGTCCCACATCGGGCTCCTTGCTCAGAGGGGAGACTGCTTCTCCCTCTGCCTGCCTCTCTCTCTCTCTCTCTCTTTCCCTCTCTCTGACAAATAAATAAAAATATCTATAAAAAAAAAAAGAGCAGGCTCAGGATACAATGAGTTTGTTTGGGAGATGTGAATTTGGAGTGTGTGAAAGGCATCCAGTGGAATTGGCCAGTAGGTAGTTGTGGTATTTGGCTCAGGAAAGAGGCCAGTTATCAACACATAGAACCACAGAGACCCCTCGGCCGCATTAGGTCTGTGCCCACAGAGACAAAGGTCAAGTCACCCTTCGTGTTAATCATTCACCCTTTTTGCAGTGCACAATTTTGCATTTTCAGGAGAAGTGAGGTTGGCTTCATATCCATACAGTATTATGAAAAGAACTACCAAGATTTTTGCTATGGAGCACTACCTCAGAGTCAACTCTATGGGACCACAGAATCTGGCTTTTCCCAGTGTCAGCGCTTGGAGTTACTCACTGGTTGGTTTCTCTGGGGTCACATTAAACCCAAAGTCTACCTGAAAGTCTTCCACCTTCATCGTAATCACCAAGACTGACTTCTTTGGTACCTCTGCCCTGAGCTTCTTTCCCACATTTCACATCTCCATTTAGAATTCTCACCCCTCACCACATGGAACCAAAGGTTTTCACAGTTGTTCAATTATTTGCCTCGTATCTGAAAGCATAATAAACACAAATACCTGATCTTCTCACGGGACTCTTCCTTTGTTGTTGGTTGAGTGGGTAAAAATCCTACCACTCATTTCTTTTCCTGAGTCTCACATTTTTATGTTTTTGAAAGAACCATTTCATGTTTTCTTCTTATAATGTAGGTATCAGATTGTATATGTATTGATAACTACTCTGCTAGGCTGGGAACTTCTTGAGGGACAATATGCCTTACGTCCTGTATCCCAGCCACGCAGTAAGGGCCTGGCATTAGATAGGCTCTCCATGTGGGGCTATGGGATCCCCCAAACACAGTGGGTATCCCCAATGCCCAGGGCCATAGACATAGTTTTCTTCCTCCTTTTTCCTCCAACTTCCTGAGTCCACATAAAGTCTTTTAATAACCGAGGCTTGCCTACATTTGTTTTCCTCCATAATCTTGTCCAACTGGCTCCTAAATTGTTTCAGAGTAGCCATTCAGGGTGAGGGGTCCCCTCTTAGTGCTTGAATGGGGGAAGAAACAACGGACAGATTTGGGAACCAGCTCAGGACTCAGAACGAGACAGATGTGGCTTCACATTCTCCCTCAGCCCTGTGGCAGCAGAGTGACCATGAGCAAGTTCTTTAGACCACTGCTTCTTTTTTTTTTTTTAATAGTTTATTCTTTTTTTTAAAGATCTTATTTATTTATTTGAGAGAGAGAGAGAGCACGAGTGGGGTGAGGGGCAGCGGGAGAAGCAGACTCGCTGCTGAGCAGAAAGCCTGATGTGGGACTTGATCCCAGGACCCTGGGATCATGACTTGAGCCAAAGGCAGATGCTTAACTGGCTGAGCCACCCAGGTGCCCCTAGACCACTGATTCTTAAACTATCTGTGGTGAAGAATCAGGTTTAAAACATTAAAAAAATTCATTATAGATCAATATTTTTACACAATACAGTACTTTCTGCAAAAGGCAAAATTATAGCAAGGGTAGAAAGATCAGTGGTTGCTAAGGGGAAGGGGGAGAGGGGGAGCTGAGTAGAATTGAGAAGGTGAGGCACATGGGTTTTTTGAGGGCAGTGAAACTATTCTGTATGATTCTGTAGAGGTGCATACATGATATGCACATGTCAAAACCCATAGAATTTGATGGCACATAAAGTGAACCTTCATGCATGCAAATGAAACAAAGATCATTTAGGAGGTCAGGAATCCCAGGATGGAATTCAGAATGCAACAAAATAATCTAACTGTATTGCAAATGTACAAAACAGTTCTTACTAAAAGTGGTGGGGTAGATGGTGCCGATATAAGTAACTTTGCAAATGAGTGACGTATGTAAGACTAGAGGCAAAAGGAACTGCATGAGTTCCTCCTCGTGGAGGTGCAGGCTAAGAATCCTGACAACACTCTACACACTGGAACTGAGCAATTGAGTGAATGGTGCTGGGCAGCCAGGTGCCTCTCCCTTGGGAGTAGGAGGTTACAGGTAAGTTAAGAGGAGGAGGCTAGAATTACCTGTGTGGAAATGGGTTGGAGTTGGAGACATCAGTATGAATTCATGTTGAGCTTACTATTGATACAGAAGGCTATATAAAGAACATTTATAAATATGTATATGTATGTGGGTTAGTATATGGATTAGTCACCCGAGAAACACTGAAGCAGTGGGGGGTACACCTAGGGTCAAGATCTTGGTTTCTCATTCCATTCTCCCATGAAAGGAATCTGGGTTCCTTGGAGAAATGACTAATTTTAAGACCGAGACAAGAAATATACAAGATGAACTGCAGCAGCTGGTAGAAGTGAAGAAAGCAAGGAAGTGCTTATAAAAACCGAACACAATGATGAGGTATGTCAAAGGGACACAAGAGCTAATTGAAAAAGTTCCCAGTGGCCAGAGCTGGAACAATTTGAGCAAGAAAATAAATAAAATAGTACTGGATTATTATTTTTTTCAAGATTTTATTTATTCATTTGACAGAGAGAGCACAAGCAGGGGGAGCAGAAGGCAGGGGGAGAGGGAGAAGCAGGCTCCCCTCTGAGCAGGGAGCCCGACGCGGGGCTCGACCCCAGGACCCCGGGATCATGACCTGAGCCGAAAGCAGATGCTTAACTGACTGAGCCTCCCAGGCGCCCCAGTAGTACTGGATTATAATCTGAAGTGTAAAATAAATATTCAGGGATCCATACTGATGTAAAAAAATGATTGAACACATAAGGAAATGGGGAAGAAAAGACAAATCTCCTTTGCAGAAGAATTCCAAATACTTGATGTGTTACCACCCACTCAAGGAGACATGACATAATGCCCAACACTAAAGGGTGGGTTACACGTAGTGACTTCTTTCTAAAGAGTGCAGTAGGTAAAGGGGGCAAGAAGAGTAGAGAAAGCTGACAAACTCTGCCTCAGCCAGGTTATCGAGGTCAACACCAGAAATGACAGGTCATGTCGAGAGCGTGTACCCATGCTAAGATGTGATGACAAGGACACTTTATACTTCTGTGATGTTCCTCTCCAAAACTCCTCACCTCAATCTAATCATGCGAAAAACATCAGACAAATTCCTGTCGAGGGACATAACACAAAGTTCCTGACTGGTACTTCTCAAAACTGTCAAGATCATTAAAAACAAACCTGAGAAACTGTCGCAGCCAAAATGAGCCTAAGGAGATGTGATGACTAAATGTAATGCAGTTTCCTGGACAGGATCCTGGAACAGAAAAAGGACCTTAGGTAAAGAAATCTGAGTAAGTATGGATAAATAAATAAGTAAAATTGTAACTTTAGTTAATACTGTATCCATATTGACTCATTCATTGTGACAAATGTATTTACTAACATAAGATATCAATAAAGGGAAAACAGGTGTGGAGTACATGGGTATTGGTACCACCCTTGCAATTTCTCTGTCAATCGAAAATTATTCTTTTAAAAATATTATTAAAAATGAATTACTAGGGGCACCTATATGGCTCAGTCGGTTAAGCGTCTGCCTTCGGCTCAGGTCATGGTCCCGGGGTCCTGGGATCTAGCCCCGCATCCGGCTCCCTGCTCTGCAGGAAGTCTGCTTCTCCCTCTCCCGCTTCCCCTGCTTGTGTGCTCTCTCCCCTCTCTCTCGCTCTCTCAGATAAATAAATAAAATCTTTTAAAAAATGAATTACTAGAAAAAATGAAATTTACAAAAATCCAATTCCAAAATTTTATTTTAGCTTTTATTTTTCAAGTTATAGGGTGGGTTTACAACTCTTTTGTGATTATAAATGCACGATGCTTACCTGGGGTATTTCTTCTTCTTCTTCCTTTTTTTTTTTTTTTTTTTAAGATTTTATTTATTTATTTGACAGAGAGAGACACAGCAAGAGAGGGAACACAAGCAGGGGGAGTGGGAGAGGGAGAAGCAGGCTTCCGCGGAGCAGGGAGCCAGACGTGGGGCTCGATTCCAGGACCCTGGGATCATGACCTCAGCTGAAGGCAGATGCTTAACAACCGAGCCACCCCAGCACCCCCAGGGTATTTCTTCTGATAACAAATAAATGATGGCATAATTTAGATATCCTTCATTGCACTTTTAATTTATTCTAGTTCAGTCATACAGAGCAGAACTCGGCGAACTTTTTCTGCAAAGGGCCGTGCGGTCTCTGTCACAACTACTCAACTTGCCACTCTTGCATGAAAGCAGACGTAGACAGTTTGAAAATAAAGGGGCCTGCGGTGCTCCCTTAAATCTTTAATTACAAAAACAAGCAGCAGCTGAATTGGAGCTATGGGCCATAGTTTGCCAACCCTTCACATTTTGGCCAAACATTTGTGAGATTTATCAATTTCCCCAAGAGTTTCTTAGTTTTCAACTCACTACCTTATGAAGCAATGTACTCATAATTTTTTTCCTTGTAGAATTAAAACAATTATTTTTTGTTTCCAGTGAATATTTATTGATGGGCCCCACAAATAGGAAGTGTTTCCAACTACCCTAAGTGAAATAAACATCCCTAGAGACATGTCCATTAAATACATATATATTATTTCTTGGGATTCCACTTAGTACCAAGGTTTCAACATTGTCAAAATCTTCATTTAATTTCCATGTGTTTTTTTCTAAATACAATTCCCTTGCCTTGATGTATTTACCAGTTCTTGGGTTGAGACTATACTTGAAATTTCAAATTCCAAAAAAATTTTGGCATTTTAATTCTAACTGCAGAGATTAATATAGAGAGAATTAACATCTTTACACTATTAAAGATTTTCACCTAGGAACATGACATGTCTTCCCCTATTTATTCAAGACTTTATAAAAATCCTCATTAACAATAAATAAATAAATAAATAAATAAATAAATAAATAAATAAAAATCCTCATTAACAGTTTAAAATTTTTCATCATATGACTTTTTCACAGTTCTTTTAAACTTTATTCCTAGCTGTTGTATGCCAATTGTTTATTATTAGATACAAGAAATATACAACTTCTCTGTCAAAGTGCTGTAGAAATTTCCAGATACCTTTTCTCAACTCCTGTCCTTACCTCCCTGTGACCAGCATGGGTCTGTAGACTACATTTTGGGAAGCACTGATTTAGACTTCTCTGAGACTCAGTTTCCTTTTGAGTCAGTAAGGATAGTAACCACCTTCCAGAGGATAGTTAGGAGGTGGGGTTGAATGGTGCTCCAGGGAGGGCACTGAGCACAGTGTTGGGTACAGGGCAGGCTCCAAACAGAGGCTTTCACGTGGGTTCCTCAGGGCCCGTCAGGAGGCATCCATGCTCTGCCTGCCATCCTCCATGCTCACCGTGCCTCCTTCCCCCCTTCCATCCCCCCTTCCCAATACCAGCCTGACTCTATTTCAGGTTGAAGCCCTCAACCTTCCTTTAATGGAGGTGGCCCCTCCCCTTTTCAAACAGCTCTGCCTTGCATGGAGCCCTCCCTCTTGCCACCAGCCTTTCACCGGGGGCCATGGGCCGAAGGGTGTTGAAAGCCCACCCACTGGCAGTTGGTATTTTCCTTTTTCTTCTTGTCGCAGCAGTGCAGAAGAATGCAGTGATGCTACCTGTCCAAGTCTGGACTTCTGCTGACCCACATCCATGCACAGGTCCGTGCTCAGAGTTGGATATGATGTGACACCAAGGTAGGAGAACCTGGGCACAGAGGTTCCTGGACACCATTTCTAATACCTAACCAAATCCTTCTCTTGTCCAGTGTCTTCATCTGCGTCTTCTCTCCCCCATTCACCCCCTTCTGCTTCTGCCTCATGATGCAGGCTCTGCCATCTCCATGGCCTTCTTCTTCTGGTAGTCTTCCAGAGCCATCTTCCTCCTCCCTTCCTCCCTCTAAATCTCCAGCCTCCTTTAACTCTTGGCTCTCATCTGCGCACTCAGGAAGAGTCAACACAATTTTCCCTACACATACCTCCCCCCATGTTTGGTCCCTCCAGTGAGAGAGACTGTTGGTCAAAAATTATCCTGGATGTTTCTATGAGAGTGTTTTTAGATGAGATTTACATTTAAATTGCTGGATTTTAGGGGCATCTGGGTGGCTCAGTCAGTTAAGCATCTGCCTTCGGCTCAGGTCATGATCCCAGGGTCCTGGGATCGAGCCCCGCACCGGGCTCCCTGCTCAGCGGGAAGCCGGCTTCTCCCTCTCCCTCTGCTCCTCCCCCTTGCTCATGCTCTCTCTCTCTTTCTCACTCACTTGCTCTCTCCCAAATACATAAATAAAATCTTAAAAAAAAAATTGGTGGATTTCGAGTAAAGCAGATTGCTCTCCATAATGTGGTGGGTCTTGTCCAATCATTTGAAGGCCTGAATAGAACAAGACTGACCATCTTGAGGAAGAGGGAGTTCTCCAGCAGACCGCTTTTGGACTTGAACTGCAACTCTTCCTGAGTCTCCAACCAGCCAGCCTCCTCCATCAGATTTTGGAGTCACCAAGGCTCCACAACTGTGTGAGCCAATTCCTTAAAATAAATGGCATATATATATATGCCATATATATATATATAAAAGCCATATATATACATATATATAAGCCATTATATATATAATACATATATATATATGTATTAGTGCCATATAAATATATTAGAGTGCTCTTTCTCTAGAGAAAGAGAACCCTTCTCCTGGGACTAATACAGTCACTCTCGTATATTGCTAACTGCAAAATTTTTGAAAAGTAATTTGGTATTATGTATTAAGAACCAATAAAAGATCTATAAGCTTTGACTCATTAATATCACCTCTGGGAATCTATCTTAAGGAAATGATGAATAGAAGGAGAAGCTATTGGCTTATTTACCATAGCACTATTTAGATAATTTGTCTATTGGTAGAACTATTTATTTAATAACTAAACAAGCAAACCAACCAATAGACAAATTATTTAAATGTTCAATAATAAGGGAATAGTTAATTAAATCACAGTAGAACTACTTGATGAAACACAATAAAATTACGAAGACATGTGATATTGAAGATGCTTAATTAAACAACTGAATATAAAATTATATCTAGTGTTACTCCAGCCATGTTAAAATATATGTGTGGATGAGAAGATGGGGAGCAAAAATAATTATTAGGGTTATTTATTTATATTTGATTTTCCACTCTCTTAACACCAGGTTTTCTATAACATTTGTATATTGAATTTATTTGTTTAAAAAGAATAAAGGAAAGAAGGCCGAGAGGGAGGAGGAGAGGGGTGGGGGCATTGAGAGGACAGCAGGTGTCTTGGACACTGTTTTGGTGGTGAGCACAGGTGTGCCTCCTCCCTTCCTACCCCCGCTCTGCCCCGGTCCTGCAGCCCTGCTCAGTGCATTATCTCTGCATACCAGCACCTCCAGGGAGGTGAGCAGGCAGCAGCTCCTAGAAGGGAGGGGAGAGTTGCGGGCTGGCCTTCCCTGTACCAGTCAGTCCCCTTTGTTTCCACCACCAGTTTCCTCCTCCACCTAATCCAGTCCTATTCTTCTTCAATATCGGCTCACATCTGAGGACTGACTGACTAGCTAGGGTCTGTCTCCCTATTCTTCTCTTAATGGGAGCCCAACAAGGCAGGGAGCCAGGGGTAGGCCCAGAAACTTGCCTAGAACTTTAGCCGACTGACTGGGGATTAATTCACCCATTGCTGGCCCAAATTTCTCCCACTCTAGGGTGGGGAGAAAGGAGACTTCAGGATGTTTGCGTACGCTTCTCCTTCTGCTGGAGAGCACTTTCTTCTCTTTTTTTTTTTTTAAAGATTTTATCCATTTATTTGCGAGAGAGAGAATGAGAGACAGAGAGCACGAGAGGGAGGAGGGTCAGAGGGAGAAACAGACTCCCTGCCGAGCAGGGAGCCCGATGCGGGACTCGATCCTGGGACTCCAGGATCATGACCTGAGCCGAAGGCAGTCGCCCAAGCGACTGAGCTACCCAGGCGCCCCGAGCACTTTCTTCTCTTTGCCTGGTTAATTTCTACAGCTGAGAGACTCAGCTAAGGCCTTACCTCCTGCAGGAAGCCCTCTTGGATATGAGTTTCCCTGGCAGGCTGGCTCAGGTTGGGCTGTGTCTCCTCAGGCCTAGGCAGAGCTGAAACGTAGAAAATATTTGTGACTGAAAAGAAAATCACTTGCTTGGGACTGACTTGGCCCTTGGCTTCGCAGCTCCCTGGAGCCACAGTCCCCTCTACCATACATACTATCTTTTGAAGAACAGCCTCTTTGATGAAATACATGTGTCAGAGGGAGGAGGAAATACTTCAGTGTTGTGACAGCCCTGCACATGCACTGCTCAGATGTCTGCTGCAGGGAGCATAATTGACGGACACCCCAGTGCTGCCCCCTGCATCCTCCACCACCTTTACCCAAAGGACATGCTTCCCCCGTGTTGCTGCTCTCGGCCAGTGCCCGCGTGCACTGAGGGTATACTCCATGCCCCTTCCAGCAAAACATGGGACTTCCCCTAGGGGTGATCTCGCATAAGGACATCTTAAGTGCCTGATGGAAACCTTCTTAGACGAGGCTCTCGTCTAGGACTCTTCCTACTCAGCCATCCTTCCTTCCCTCTTCCTCTCACAGGGGTCAGACCTGCATCATGATCTGAAGGTTCTTCTCACCTTTACTGGTGCCCTCCCTGTGGTGGCCAGTCTCCAAGATGGCTCCCGCCTCGTGGTATTCCTGCCCTTATACAGTCCCTCTCACATTGTACCAGGGTTGGACTGTGTGACCAGCAGCACACGGTGCAAGTGATAGTATGTCACTCCTGAGGTAAAGTTATAAAAGATACTGCAGCTTCTGTCCTGCTTGCCTCCTCTCTCTCTCTCCCTCTCTGTCTCAGAAGCCAGCTGCCCCATTGTTGAGCAGCTCCAGGCTACAAGGTGAGGAGCTGAAGCCCCCAGCCAACGGCCGCATGAGTGAGCTGGGAAACCTGGAGCTGACGGTAGCCCCCACTCGCTGATCCAGACCCACCCCGCTAGGTCTCTCCAGATTCCTGACCCTCAGAAACTGTGGGAAATAATAAATGTTTTAAGCCACTAAGTTATGGAGTACTTTGTTGTGCAGCAACAGATAACTCCCCTTCTCCTGTCAGAAGTATTTCTTCCAATAAAGCTTTTGTGTGTCTAATCCTGTCATGGCATCCGATTTGCAGAGGCCTGAAACAATACAGGTGTAGACAGATGACAAGAAAAGCCACTCAACCCTCACTGAGCATGTGGCAGAGTTAGACACCTCTAATCACAGATCACTTTAGTTAATCCTCGCGACGATCCTATGACACGACCCTGTCGGCATTTTATAGATGAGGAAACAGAGGCACAGAGTTTTCTCTTGTGAATGTGGAGAGAGAGCCTAGAATAACAAAAAGAGCTCTAGCATGTGCATGGGTCCTAGCTCTGGCTCAGCTGTGTGACCTTGGACACGCCGTTTCACACCCCCGGGCCTTGGCTTTTCATGTCTGCCATGGGGCCCTGACATAACTGGCCTCTGAGGCCCCTTCTAAGGATAACAGTAAGGTATCCCCTGGGTTCTGAGAGTTGGAATAGTAAAGCTAACCTGTAATAGAGAAGATCAGACACACAGACACATACACATGTGGACAGATATAAATACATGTGACCCGAAGGTCAACCAAAGTCATCCTGTCCTTGGAGTCTAGAGATAAAGTTGGATCAAGGCCCATCCCACCCCCCTCGTCAAGTCCAGTGCTGCCCCCCCAGCCACTGAGAGCCCTTTGGTGGTGGGGCGGACGTGACGCTCTTGTGCCCATGCACACCCACCCTGCCCCACGCCCACCTCACCACGAACCTCCCCCCACCCCACTCCAGTTTCTTGCCTCATGGCTTCTTGGGCTCCAGCCTACACAAAGCAGTTGTGCTTTTCTCTCCTTCTCTCCATCAACCCACATGTGAGACAAGGCCTTTCTCTCCTTGATCCCCAGGCCCGGTTCCCCACCCCCATGAGGTGCCCACCTGCGGCAGAACCCTGACTGTGGTCTCCCGCTCATTGGCCACACTGCATAGATAGCTGCTTGTCCCTGAATTTGAATTCCATATAAACAACAAATAATCTAGTATAAGTATGGCCCAAATATTGCATGAAATATACTAAAAAGTTATTCGTTGCTTATGTGAAATTCAAATTTCACTGGACAGTCTGTGTTTTTATTTGTTCAATCTGGCTTCCTCTCCTTTTCCAAGGCTTCCCCTCCCCCTCCCTGTGAGCTCTGCTCTGGTTCTCCAGGTTCTGCTCACTGTGTAGTTCAGAGCACTCTTGGTCCCCCCCCCCCTCTTCCCCCCCCCCCGCCCTGGCCTTCGTCTGCGTTTTTTTTTTTTTTTTTTTTTTTTTTTAGCAAAGCTCAGTTTTATTTTCTGCAGTAACAAACATTTAAGCAGCAAACAAAACAAATGGACCCTGAGTGCCCTAGGGCCAGCAGCGGCAGAAGCTCAGGCCCCCCTAACACCAGAAGATCAGGCCCCCCTAACACCGTTGCAGGTACTACTACAGGGATGACTGCCCCAGAGAAGGATGCAGTGCCTTGGGAAGGGACAAGAGGTTAGGCCTTAGCCCCCTCTCCCCAGCCCAGGCTTAGCGGGAAACGGGGGGCCCAAAGCGCCGCATGGTCTGCATCACCAGGGAAAGCTGATCAAGAAAGGTCATGATGGAAATTCGGAGGAGGCGAGGATCTTTAGCTCTCCAGCGGACGGCCATGACGCTGCCACTCACTGTGAGCTGCTTCTCAACAGCCCCTCCGTGGGGTTTGGCATCTGGGGCCAGGGACCCATAGGCGATCTCTGCCTCCAAGCCGGACGGGAAAGGCACGCAGAGGGCAAATACGTGTATTCGGCTTTCCAGCCTTGGAATCTTGGAAGCAGCGTCTCCGCCTGGCCCCGGGACGTGCGGTGGGCGCGAGACAGGCCGCCCACGCGCCACCGGGAAAGCCGGGGCCGCCGCGGCCACCAAGGCAGTCATGGCCGTCCCGGCCGTTGTCCACACCTCCTGCCCCCTCTTTTTTTTTTTTTTTAAAGATTTTTATTTATTTATTTATTTTGAGAGAGAGAATGAGAGACAGAGAGCATGAGAGGGAGGAGGGTCAGAGGCAGAAGCAGACTCCCCGCCGAGCAGGGAGCCCGATGCGGGACTCGATCCCGGGACTCCAGGATCATGACCTGAGCCGAAGGCAGTCGCTTAACCAACTGAGCCACCCAGGCGCCCACGTCTGCATTTCTAAATCCCTCAAGAACATCTGCTCCTGTATTAGCTCAGGGCACCGGCAGTTTATGGTTTTGTCTTGAATTCCTTTAGCTGGTTCTACTAAATAGCACTTTCCTCCTCTGTTGCACGAATAGAAGTCATCTTAAACACAAAATAGCTTCCCACTGCTGACAGTAGGGTTTAGAAGGCCTATTAGTGCCAAATAATGCAAATAACACAGATCAAGAAAGAATTTGCCCTCAGAGGCTGGTCAACAAGGAGAACAAGAAAGGGGGCCCAGGAGGCTGAAGTGGGCGGGGCAGCCTGTTGGGAGGGGAGAGGCCAGGGGTGCGGGAGCTCAGCTTTCCACTTCCCAGAAGCTGCTGTGGCCACAGCCCGGTGTCAGCCAGGAGTTAGTATTGGGAGGTATGGGGGAGAACAGCTTTGCAGTCAAATGAAGTTGGAAAATTTCTTGTAAAATGGTGTTCATTTCAGAGCCTTGATTAGGCCAACACACGTACTGAATTTCCAGGTGGGGGTGGGGAAGGGGGAAGGAAGCAGCCTTCTCCAAACCTGATTGTCTTGAAGACTTGAAGAGTCCTTGTTTTGGAAAAGGACTCAGCTCATTGGACAGTGTTCTGCTTTCGGGGAATGTAGCCTTTCCCTCCCCCTCACCTAATTCTGGTCCCAGACTACACAGGCTAGCTAGTTTGAGTCTTCATGCACCCAGAAGTTGTGAACAATGGGTCCGACACTGTCATCAGACACAAGTGATCTAATCCTTGCAAAGGGACAGCCCCCACTGGAGATTAGTCACCTGGAACAGGGGAGAAGAAATCAATACGCATCATGCACTCAGCTAGTCAGGGAGTTCTAGCTTATGTTTTCAGTTACTAAACGGACATTCTGGTTTATAGATCAGCTGTCCTCCATGGGTTTGGTTAGCAAGAATCATTTCTCCAGGGGCCAGGCACTCACTCCTGGCACTGCGCCGAGAAGTTAGACCAGTGGGCTCCATGCTACCTCCCACTGAGCACCTTCCAACTCTAGGAAATGTGGATCTTTCATAATGTTAAACTCGCTGAGGGCCAAAGGGGTCATCATCAGCCAGTGTTCTTAGCAATGGGCATATAAGGCCAATGGGTGCCCAGAGGTGCATGGGGAAGGGAGTGAGAAAAGGGGAAGTATGACAAGGGAGAGGAGAGATGAGTCAGGGAGGTGTGAGATCAGATGCTGACAGGGGATTTGGTAGATGCCCAATACCGGGGGGCAGTGGAGGGAGGAGAGGTCGGGCAAACGGGAGGTCAGAGCACCCAGGCTCCTGCAAGCAGGGTTTCACAGTGTTTTCAGGCTGAAGCTGGGAGAACCAGCCAGGAGGAGATGCATGCTCCAGCCTGGGAGGCCGGGAGATGGCCCAGGGTCTGCAGGGCCATGGGGGGAGTTCTTCAAGGGTGGACAGAGCATGGAAGCCATCCCTGCAGAGGCACCTGCTACGAGCGCTCACATCTGGGGAGAAGGGGCCAGCAGCAGGTGAAGGCCTGGCTGGGGTTCTGGGTGGTGGCAAGAACTGAGACTCAAAACCTCCCATGTCCCCTCTTCCTGTAGGATGTCCCTTTCCTCAGCCACCACCCTGGCCCATCCTGTCATTAGAAGAGAGGTAGGCCTGTGGAGTCTGGACAGACTCCTGCTCTAGGGGATCCCTCTACCCACTTGGGCGAGGACACCATGGCAGCCAATTCTATTTCCTCCCCCTGGCCCAGGGGCCTGAGCTCACAGCCACCTCCTCGCTGCCCTGGGGACAGGAGCTAGGGCAATCCGTCACTTCCCCCTGCAGTTCCCATGGCAGCCCAAATTGAAACTGAATTCAAAACATTCCCTTACTTCCTTGTTCCTCTTGGCACCTAGGTCGCCGTCGTCCTGGCCCAAAACGTCTGTTGGGCCAGCACCCTCTGGAATCAGGGACCCACCCAGGCAGACTCAGAGTCTGACAGCAGAGAGCTGGAAGGGACCTTAGTGACTGACTCGTTCAACCTCATTTCACACACGAGGAAACCAAGGCACAGAGTGGGGAGTAGCTGCCCAAGGTCACACAGCGGTGACACTGTCCAGGTTTTGGAAATTTTGTGACCTTCCTGAACCAAAAAAACACCCACACGGAGAGCCCCTGTGATCAAAATCCAGAGTGTCCAGCCTCCTGACTCCAAGGGGTTGATGACAACAGGGGTCACTGCTACCCTATGACCTCTTGTGCGTGCAAGGACCACCCGGGCCGCCTGTGGACAAATCCAGCCGGTCGCCCTCCCCGGGCCGCAGGGCCATGGTTTTACTCACTGACTTACCAGAGGCCAGCGTGTGGTTTCACCTAGCTGAGCCTCAGTGTATTCCCCAGGGCAAGGGGGAGAACGATCCCAATAGATTCTTCTTCACACTGGTCTTGTGAAGCCAAAATAGGATTCAGATGCACAAGCATTTGGGGCGGGACTGGGTGAGGCCCCTGTAAGGTGATGGGGAAATGAGCCCCGTGCTACTCTGCTTCCAGCCCCCTTCCTGCCACAGATATGCACTCGATAAATATTTGTACAAAAACCTAACCTCCGTGTTAAATGTTCTCATCTGTAAAAAAGGATGATAACACCCATTTCAAAAAGGTCCAATAAGGGGTGGCTGGGTGGCTCGGTCGTTAAGCGTCTGCCTTCGGCTCAGGCCATGGTCCTCCAGGGTCCTGGGATCGAGCCCCGCGTCGGGCTCCCTGCTCCGCGGGAAGCCTGCTTCTCCCTCTCCCACTCCCCCTGCTTGTGCTCTCTCTCTCTTTGACAAATAAATAAATAAAATCTTTTTTTTTAAAGTCCAATGATTAAGGATAATATATCAAAATGCCAAACACAGTAGGCGCTCAATAAATGGTAGCTTAAAAAAATGACAAGACAAATGAGACAAGCAGCACGAAAGAGCAAGCACAGAGCTTTTCGGTGAGCAGCAGGTACACTTACTCTCGGGGGGAACGTTCTCTTTTATTCTCCCACCTGTGCACGAGGTAGCACAGGTCACCAGTCCTCAGGAGCCTTTGGCTGCCTCTGGGTGGGAGAGGGGGAGGGGAGAGGTTTGTGTGGCCTGGGGCTGCCTGCTGGAGAGACCTGCCCCACGGGAGCTGGCCGAGGCCCAGAGGAGCCAGAGGGCAGGGGGCAGGTGACAGGCCATGCCTGCACAGTGCACAGAGGCTGGCTTCCCTCTGCTCAAGCAGAATGGACGCTGCAGGCTGAGGCCTTCGGTGAATGTGAGTCCAGCTGGCCCTCAGCCCGCCCTGGTGGGCATTATAGCTTAATCGCGGCTCCTCTCACCCCACCAGGCCAGGGTCTCCCTATGGCGGCAGCTGGGGCTTAACCTCTGGGTGTCTCTCCGGCACCCAGCACAGAGCCCAGCACACAGTGGTGCTCACTGAATGACCACTGAATGAATTCATGGATTAATTAATGAGCAAGGTGGCCCAGCATGGTGGCTTCCGTCCCGGGAGAGGGTTGTGTGTGTCACACTTTCATGAACCAGGGGGCTGGAGAGAGGATGACTTCAGAAGAGGCAGTGGAAAGTGAGGGCCTCAAAATCTGGAAGTAGAGTGTGGCTAAGGAGTTGAGGAGGGGGCGGCCGCCTGGACTCAGGCATGATGTGGAGCTGCCCTCAAACATCTGAAGTGCTGCCCGGGAAGGAGGGGGTCAGGGGTGACTGGGCATGATGAGAAACCAGAGCTTGTTAAATATAAGGAAATCTGTCTAACAGTTTGTATTGCCAGGAACCAGCAGCAAGGTAGTGAGTTCCCCGTCACCAGACTCAGTTAGGGCTGGGCAGCCCTTGGTGGTGTTACTATAGAGTACTATGTCTCAAAAAACTTTTTTTTTTTTTGAGAGAGAGAGTGAGCGGGGGTGGGAGGAGGGGCAGAGGGAGAGAATCTTAAGCAGGTTCCATGCCCAGCACAGAGCCCAATGCGGGGCTTGATCTCACGACCCTGAGATCATGACCTGAGCAGATAACAAGAGTCGGATGCTCAACTGACTGAGCCACCCACATGCCCCTCAAATTTTTTTTTCGAACTACAGCCTATATAAAAATACATTTCATGTTGCAGTCCTCTCTACACAGGCACACACACACAATTTTTTTAAGTGCTGGTGCTGACCCAGTCCACTGGCATGAGACCCCGCTGCCCCACGCTCAGCCTCAGCCTGGGGACAGCACTGTGCTAGCTGGCCTGCTGGTGCCGTCAGGCCTGGGATCCTGTGGCTGTCTGCTCAAGGAATTCAGACTCCTGTCAGCGCTCGCCTGACAACAGCTCATGGAGGAAGACAAATCTTCATTTAAGAAACGCACAAAACGTTATTATAAACGATACTTGTTGAAAATACCAACCAATGAGAAAATAAAAGGCACTCACCGCTCAGAGAATGCCAGTGTTATTATCATTTGCCCGTATTTCGATCCAGCTCTTCTTCTTTTTTTTTTTTTATTTGGCTCTTTTAAAAACTTTTGGGACATAGAAACTATTATAAACATATAAACCATTCTATAAACATTTTACTTCACAATGTTTTATTGACTTTTCCCTGATTGCTATATATTTTTCCACATGATCATTTTTAATGAGTGCATTATATTCCATTGTACTAACGCATCATAAGAACTTAAGCAAATTCCAGTACTGACCCATTAGGCAGTCCCCAGTTTTTGCTACGTACATACATCTGTGTAGACTTGGCCTGTGATTTCCTTTGGATGAATTCCTAGAAGTCATTTTTTTTTAAGAGAAGCTGTTTTGTTTTGTTTTTTAAAAGATTTTATTTATTTGTTTTAGATGGGGGAGGGGGGAGTCACGCCAGTTCCGGTTACAGTAGAATTGACCGTACCAGCACGTAGCAAATACTCAACATATGTTAGTTGTCATTACTTTTGTGGTTTTAAAAAAATGTTTTAGCCATTTTCAGGCTAGAAAGCAGAAATTCTATAAAGACTCATTTATTCATCCATCCATTTGACAAACACTTATTGAGAAACTACTGGGGTCTGGGCACTGTGCTGGACACAGAGACCTGGGGGAGGGGAGTATATGGTGCTAAATGAGTCACCCCAGCGAACCTAAGGCAGCGGAAAGAGCCAGCAACACATGCCAGTGGCCCTGGGTCTCCCCAGGTCTTGGATGTTGGGAGACAATTCTCCATCAGTCTCTCGTGTTTTTGTAAGTCTTGGGAGCAGAAATACAGACGACCTTTTGTTCCAGACTATCTTTTCAAGGGTGTTTATACGGTGAACAGCTTCGAGAGACAGAGATAGCGTGTCCCTCTGGAAGAGAAGCAGATTTGGTTGCTATCCAATATAATAAAGATAATGTTTACCTCTGGAGAAAGGGTGGGTAGGTTTGTTGGCAGCCTCTTAAAAAGATTGGAGTTTCCTAAGATCAGGGACACAAGCCCACTGTCACAGAACCCATCTGGGCCTGCCTTTGTGTTGCCCCTCTGGGACTTAGGGGGCAAGGGAAGCCAGTGTGAGCATGAAGTTCATGCTATCTGCTGTGTCTGGAGTAGTAAAGTCCTTTGTCTTTGACCCCGGAGTCTCATGTCTTCTGCCCGCATCCATGATACTGTGGCAGGCCCTTCACAGTTCTTGACATTGGGTAGGTATGTCTTTTAAGCTCAGTAAATGGATTGTGGAGCGATGGTGTTCAGGAGAGTCCAGGGGGGGAGCAAGAGGAAAGACAAAGCTGGGACTCTAGGTACCTGCGGGGCCTCAGGCAGTAGCTGAGCGGGAGGGCAGGTAAGGAAGCTAAGGTTTGCCTGGGGGATAGAAAAAGCTTCAGCCTGATGAATAAGCTTCAGCCAAAACTGAGGCACCGTAAGGACCAGCCAGGGAGAGTGGGAGACCGAAGAGCTGACTGCAGGGAGAAGCAAGCAGGGGCAAGAATCCCTGGGACAACATGAGGGCTGGCTTCCTCCCAGCAAGCAGGTGTAGGCTTTCTGGGGGCCTCATCAGAGCTTTCTGAGGTGGGTGGGAGGTGGGCACAAAGCCAGAAAGGAAGGGTGTGAAAGTTTGAAGCATCTTTGGGTACCAGAGAGAAGCCGGAAGTCTCTGGCCAAAGCTATTCCTGCAGAAAACCCCTTCCCAAACTGAGGACTCTATATTTTGGTTTCCACCCATCTTCTCTCTCCCACTCCCCTCCATGAACTCAGAGTCCTCCATCCCGGGTAGAAAAGAGAGACACCCACCCCTATAAAACCCCTAAACATAAGCGCTCTCTGCACAAAGCACCCCCCACTCACCTCCCAGCACAGCAAGATGGATGCTGTTGCTTCTTACAAAGCAGACCCCCCTGGTATGCTCCGTTGGCCCCTCGGGCTCTTCTGGCAATTTCCTCCTTTCTGGGGCTCCTCCACCCCAGGCAGGTATTCTGGATTCCAAGCAGGTACCTAATAGATTTTACTCAACTTTGAAGGAATCTGGGTGAGTCTGCCACCACTGCTCTTCTCCCATTGCTCAGGGAGTCACGCAGGTTGGCAGCATTAAGCTACTAATGCGCTGATGGAGAGGCTCTGGTTCCCCACCTCATTTATTCTTAACACCCCCTCCACCCGCACACCAGGTTCGCATCCCCAGGGGCTGGACTCCCTATCTGCCTCAATCAGAATGCCCGTCCTCCTGTGTCCCAGAGACCCTGCCCACAGCAGCCCTTTCCTGGCCTTGACCGGATGCCTGAATGGAAGCTGTAAGTTTGCTCAGCGTGCCCCTCCTGGTCCTCCCATTTTCTTCTTGCCTTCCTCACCCCCTGTATTCATCTGATGAAAGGCCATACGTTAGACCCTGAGAAGGGTACAAGAAGTCGTTTTTTGTTTTTTGCTTTCTTTTTTCAATGCATTGGTCATTTCTACAGAAACACAGACTCACAGATATGCATAAAATCAGCAAATTTTAAGCTTGCCTCTTTCTCCTACATGGGGCTAGTGGGAAGGAAGAAGAAGCTTGAACCAAACAACAGGGCTGGGTTCATGTTCTTAATACTTTGAGCAAACTGCAGTGATCTTTACTCTGATGGCATGGGGTTGGGGGGGTGGTTAGTCTTTTCCACAGCCAGGGTACTCAGAAAGCCAGGTCCTTGCAGTGGGTGCCTACCTCTTGGCACAAACTAAACAAGGGACAAATTAAACAAGGGCGGGACCGATTGTCTCAGAGTGACCAGGGGTTTGGGGTTTGGCTGCTCAGGCGCGCTAAAGGGAATCATATATTCAGGGGCTCTCCAGGCAATAACAGCCAGGAAAACTTTTAAAGCATTTTTAAAAAACCAGTCTCACATTTAACTTAGGCTAATGTAATAATTCTATACAATATACACTATTAAACCACGTATCGCAATATTTATTTATTTATTTATTTTTAAGATTTTATTTATTTATTTGACAGAGACACAGCGAGAGAGGGAACACAAGCAGGGGGAGTGGGAGAGGGAGAAGCAGGCTTCCTGCGGAGCAGGGAGCCCGATATGGGGCTCGATCCCAGGACCCTGGAATCATGACCTGAGCCGAAGGCAGTCGCTCAAACCAACTGAGCCACCCAGGTGCCCCCGCAATATTTATTATACTACATATTCATTATTATAAGATACTGGAGCCTACATTTGAACTCCCAACAGAGGTTGCATCTAGGGCCAGCAGGCTTTCTATGAGATAGTCTAGTATCAGAATTAAAAAAAAACCAAACCTTTAAATCAAAATTATCCTTCCAGGACCCGCCTCTTCCTTGCCTTTGCATATTATGCTTTTTAGTAGATGGATTCAATACCACTGGTTGTGATTCTCCAAACCTCATTCTTTCAAGCAGGCTTCTCTCCCCCAGCTTCTAAACCATAGTTCTTGACAAACTTACCAGCTTGCATGATCATTACATAAAATAAGCTGATCTGCATAGGATTAACACCAACTCACCTGATCTAGCCAAGCTGACCCCCTCCCAGTTTACCAGGAGCCTGGTGAAGACAGTAGCCTCCTGAGCCCTATAGCCAGGCCTCCCCAACCTGTTTCCCTTCCTAAGCTAGCCACTCAGCATGAATTATACTGTAACCCCCTCAAAGAGCTAACCCTGCCACCCAGAACGACCCCAGGCTCTTGTTCCAAACAGCTCTTTGGGTCTTTTTCTGTGTCCACCTTCCCTAGGAGGTAGGGGGTGGGGGGAGGGAACATTGACACTTGTCTAGAATCTTCTATGTGTTAAGCTAATAGAAATTATTACCATTCCCATTGTGCAGATGGGGAAACTGAGGTTCAGCTGGGAAGCAGCTTGGCCATGGTGACTCCAAAGTCCCTGTTCTTTCCCCTGGAGCACTCCCTCAGTCTTCTGGGGCTTGACCACAGCCCCTCTCAACATCCCCCCCCTTCCTCGGAAGGAAAACCAGCTGCTGACCCCTCCCGCAGGCTCCCCCCTGGGACCTGGGACCTCACCCGCTAATGCAGTCTCTAGACCCCAGAACTTCATGCTCATCTCAGTGCGAACCTCATCTTGCAGTATTGCACCCCTATATGGGACATGGGACACAGGCTTAGTGATCACAATCCTCCTGCCTCCTCCTCCCTCCTGAGCCCCAGCTCTCCAGGGCTCCAGGAAGTGTGGGTGGCAACCGAGGGCTAGGGGGAGACAACATTCCAGGCGCACCTGAAGAAGTAATTTCAAAGGAGCAGAGCAAAGTGAGAAGTCACTTTTTCCCATAAAGAGAGAGTCTGGGATTGTGTGAGCAAAGGGGAAAATGTTTAGGTTCTTCCCCACCCTTGGAGAGCAGTGAGCAGTCTGGTATGGGAGGTGGGGAGTTGGCTGCCAAACCCGGCTGTGGAATTACCCCAGGGAACAGGGAAGGGTTCGTTTATGTTTTTACTGTCCTGTCTCTCTCCCCTTGCCTACCCTTATTCTCTTCTGGTTCAGAGGGAAACCAGGAAGTATGAGGCCTTCACTCAGCTGTACTGAGTCCACCTTTGAAAGAGTGGGTTGAAATCACAGGTCAGGGGCAGGTGTGGTCAGCTCCAGCTGGGTCCTGCCCTCCTGTCTCCACCACTTCTCTCCAGCCCTCCTGGGCAGTGAGGGGTGGTCTCAGCATGGACATAAGGAGGCAGGGTTGGGAGCTCCTGGGTTGGCTGCCTGCCCAGCCTCCTACCCCTGGGAAGTTTGATCAAGGGGTCAAGTATGGACATTTCCTTTGGTCACCCAGACTGGTTTGGTAGCTCAACGGTGACTGAGGCAGGTGTTTGGGACTTCCAGGGCCAGCCCAGGGTGATGAGGCTCCCCGACTAGGCTTCCCCGTAGAGGTCATCTATTGTAATGACTCTTACATTTACCCTTCCCAAACTTTCTTCAGAGGTTATGCTGGGTTGGATTAGTGTCCCTGCAAAATTCATGTCACCAAGAATCTCATTGTGACCTTATCTGGCGATAGACTCTTTTTTTTTTTTTTTAAGATTTTATTTATTTTTGAGAGAGAGAGAGAGTGCACAATCATGGGGAGGGGCTGAGGAAGAAGCAGTCTCCCCGCTGAGCTCAATCCCAGGACCCCAGGATCACAACCTGAGCCAAAGGCAGACGCTCAACTGAATGAGCCACCCAGGCGCCCCTAGGGATAGAGTCTTTGCAGATATAATCAGTTACGTTAGACAGAGGTCATACTGGCTTAGCGTGGGCACTACTCCAATGACTCGTGGCCTTATAAGAAGAGCGAACAGACAGACACATGGGGGAGAAGAGGACACGTGAGGAGGGAAGAGGGAAGCTGCAAGCTGCGGAACACCAGAGCTTCCAGCAACCAGCAGTTAGAAGAGGCAAGGAAGGATTCTCTCCTAGCGCCTTTGGAGGGAGCATGTTCCAATTAGCGCCTTGATTTAGGACTTCTGGCTTCCAGAACTGTGAGAGAATACATTTCTGTTGCTTCCAGCCACCCGGTTTGCAGTGCTTTGTTACAGCAGCCCTAGGAAACTAATACTGAGATCCTCTTGGATTGCCCTCCGTGAGCTTCCTCCATTGCCCAACATACCCCCGAGCTCAGGGCCACAGACCCAGAGGGCCTGTCACTAAATGCCCCTTCACCCACATGTAGATCCCTCTAGACTGTGACCCTGTGAGGGCAGGGGCTGTGGCTTGCTCATCTCAGCATCCCCTGTGCCAGGCACAGTGCCTGGCCCACAGGCTCACAGATTAACTTGGCTGTTGGAGTGCCAGGCTAACGCTCCATCCGAGTTCTGTTGCCTCCATTGTACACTGGGGAGCGGGGCTTGCTGGGGCTCCCTGGCTCTGCTCCCCTTCGCTCCCCTTGGCCTTCTCTGCCAGCTGGTTCCTTTCTCCAGGGGAGCACCGGCCTCATTCAGCTAGATTTTGTTTCAGGACCATTTCCATCTTCTGCTCTAACCCCTTGGCTAAGTACCACTCCCCCCCCACATTTCTCTTTCCAATTCCTTCTGAATCACTTTCTCTAGAATATTCTCCTGGGCTATGTATCAAGTCTCAGGTATTCAAATGAGAAGCCTGGCGGTTGGTCATGGATCATGGCAGGGAACCCACTCAGGAAGGCATCCTTAAGGGACTCTACCTGTTTCTCAACCCATCTGCTGTCCTTAATCCATCCGACATTTTTAGCTCATCTGAGTAAATGTCTCATTCTTTTGGTTTCACCTCTACCATTAGATTGTTAGCATTAGAGACTTCATGGACCCCAAGTGTCCAAGGATACACCCCACATCCTGTAGACATAGCTAATTCATGTTCATTGACTTCCTGCTCTAGAAGGAAGGTCAGAGCAGTCTACAAAAACACACAAGGCCTGATTCTAGCCTAAGGAAATGAGCCTAAATATGCAAGGAGCTTTAGGCGCAAGACTCTCAACTCTTCATTACTTGTAATAGGACAACTGTAAATAACCGTGTCCAACATAATTAAATAAGATATAGTAGCAGTCCACTCAATGAAATTTTATGAAAAATATATGAATGAAGGGTTCACAGTGACAGGAAGAAATGCTTGGGTTTAAAGTTACATGGTAAAAAGGGATCCGAATTTTATCTACGATAGGATAGGTTAAGACTATGTATATGAACTATTCATGGGGAAGAGGCTGGGAAACTATCAGTGTACTAGGAGAGGTTTTTCTTGGTGGCGGATCACTGGGGATGGGTTTTTTCTCCCTACTTTTAAATATTTTCCATATTTGCTATAATGGGCATGCATTACTTTTATAATGGGAAAAAACCCAACTACTAAGCTTTATTTTAAAAGACTATTTTCGGCCTGGCCTGGACTCTGTCAGCACACGGAGTTGGAGATGTCTGTTTGTTGGCTGTCCGGGCTGAGAGGACAGTCTGCCATTATTCAGTCTCCATAATGACAACATGTACCAAGTGTTGCCTGTGAACACGGGTTTACACTAGGGACAGGGATTCTGGTTGGGGGGCCAGGAATGTTCGAGAACAACCGGATAAACGTGGGAGGCAGGGCAGCAAAGCAGAATGAGCCCTGGAGCCATGGGGCCAAGGCCCATGGATCTGCCACTCACTGACTCCCTGAACTCAGACACTCCCTTCTCTCTGGGCCTGCACCTCTTCCCTGGTGGAACGGGGAGTGTGACTGCACCATCACCAAGGTCTCTTCCACTTCCAAAGTTAGGTTGAGTTCTCTTTCTCTTTCAGAATTTAGAAAGGGAAGCCTAACTGTAGGACACAGAGAGCAAATCTGGGCCCCTGGGGGCTGGACTTTGGACAGCACTGTGGCTAACTGCCTGGCCTTCGTTTTCTTCTCTTTAAATTTGAGTGAATGGCTGGGCACCTGGGTGGCTCAGTTGGTTGGGTGACTGCCTTCGGCTCAGGTCATGATCCTGGAGTCCCGGGATCGAGTCCCGCATCGGGCTCCCTGCTCGGCGGGGAGTCTGCTTCTCCCTCTGACTCTCCCCCCTCTCCTGCTCTCTGTCTCTCATTGTCTCTCTCGCAAATAAATAAAATCTTAAAAAATAAAAGTTTTAAACTTGAGTGAATGGCTAAATATAGATTTCCGGGCCTCAAGTCAGGGTACTTCCCATCTGCCTCTGCCTGCACACTCAGGATGGGGCTTGCTGGGGCTCCATCCTTCCTCCTTCACAGGGACTCCAGGCAGGAAGGTGCTGCTTGGGTAAGCATTACGCCCCCCTCTGCCTCAGAAGTAAAATGAGAAGGGAAATGAGCTAATAGGAGTGAAAATGCTCGTCATTTTTAAAGATATGGGCTGAGACATCCAATCTGGGGAGAATGATGGGGACCTTTATGGGGCCCAAACGCCAGGGCCCCCGCTTTCATGGGGGTCTGGGAGCCAAGGCCTGGGGAGCAGAGCTTCCTGTCTTCACTTCGGTGACCTCCTCGGCAGTGACCTGACACCTGTTAGAGGAGTCCCGCAGGCGGGGTGGAAATAGCCAGGACCTGGCACCACTGCATTGCTCAGAAGGGCATGAGGTTGGCTTGAAAGCTCAGGTGCACCAGGAAGGAGCTAGCTGCTGGAGCCTGTCAACTCACCTCGCCCCGTGCAGCTGGTACAGCTTTCCTTCCTGAAAGGCACGTTTCCATGTCTACGTGGGGGACTTAACAAACCGTTCAGCATAGAGTAAGCACTGAGCACGTGTTTGATCCCTTCTTTTGCTCTGGAGGCAGGCCGACCTAGGCTGGAGCTACAGCTTTGTGACTTACTGTGTGCTCTGGCCCGGGTGAGATCAGGGGAGCTATAGAATTCTCCAGTTTCGCCTGATCACCCAACCTGGACCATGACTCAGTGATGACGGGAGGATGTGTTCCTCTTCCTGAACCAGGGTTCTCTCCCATGTGAGTTAGGGGTGATATGCATCTCACAGGGTTATGGGGTCATACACAGGGCCTGGCACTCTAGTTACAAGTCTTTTTGTTCAGGACTTCATAGATCAGATTTAATAAACATCTGACTTCCTACCCCATCTCAATCTAGGTGTCGTAAGTCTGATCAGAAGGAACTTTATTAGCAGCATGAGGGTCTATTAAGGCATATATTATAAGGATGTAAGCAATTTTAGCACCCCCCCCCCCCCCCCGCAAAAAAACCTAGGACTTCCCACTCTGATTAGCTTAGAAGAGAAATCTCCCTTCAGGATCTTGACTTTGCTGCCTAGAATCCAGGCTGAGTCTGTTCAAGCCAAGTCTGTATCTTTCTTCCATGTGAAAAGGTCATAATCTTATCCTTGCTCCAATTTACTTATACCTCAAGTCCAGACCGAGCTCTCTAGGTGCCCCCACAAAATATCAGCTTAAAGTTAGTTTCAGCGGGGTACCTGGGTGGCTCAGTCGGTTAAGTGTCTTCCTTCGGCTCAATCGTTATCCCAGGGTCTTGGGATTGAGCCCCACATTGGGCTCCCTGATCAGTGGGGAGTCTGCTTCTCCCTTTGCTTCTCCCCCTGGCTTGTGCTCTCGCTCACTCTCAAATAAATAAATAAAATCTTTAAAAATAAATAAATAAAGTTAGTTTCAGGTTCCTGCCAGTGGTCTGCAGCCTAGGAGGTCTCCACCAGACAGGACAGAGAGAATCCACTCATTGCCTCCCCTCCTACTCACCCCTCTGTGTCCCTATCAGATGCCTTGGGAGGGGAGAAGGAAAGACAAAGAGAGGGGCGTTTGTTGCAGAGACAGAAGCATCCCAGCTCTGGAAAAGGAGCAAGTTGAGAAGGAGCCAGGCAGAAAGGGAAACCGGGAGGGGAACTGGAGGTAGCCGGGGAAAAGATGAATGAGATGTGTACACGCCCGTGTCTAAAACCCGACGGGGACACAGCAAAGACCCTCGATGCAGATGGGCCTGGAAATTCTTTTCCAAACTTCTCCTTGTCCCCCAGCTACGCTCATTTGTCTCTACCTTTAGGGATGATGTTAGGAAGGAAAGAAGAGCCAAGTGCCCTTTCCAGGTGTCTTAACGTTTCTAAAACACTTTAATGTGTATGAGCTCACAACCTTTGAGGTGGGTGTTACTTGACAAAGATTCTTGTCTTGATTAGATCTTAAGCTCCTGAACCTCCTAGGCCCATCTATGCACTTCCTTGTAAAATCCAGTTTTAGCAAGAACCCTGCTGATTCAGTTCAGCAAGAGTGCGCCATCCTCAATATTCGATCACCTCAATGTCTGATCTGGTTCCTCACCCCCCATCACCCCCCAGGTGATGTCTGGTCACCCAGCCTGTCTTCAGCAAGAGCCCAGTTAGGTTGGTTTATCCAGAATCCCACTTACCCCTGATGTTTTCTCTTCATAATTTTCCATCCACTGACCCCCTTCTGTGCTCCACTCCTTGGCTGTAAGTTTCCACTTGTCCATGCTGTATTCGGAGTTGAGCCTGGTTCTATCCTGAAGTCCTTTCCCCTGCTGCAAGAGTCCTGAATAAAATCTGCTTTTATCGCTTTCACTACTGTCCAGCTCTGGTTTTTCTTTGACATGTTATCCCTGTTTCATAGATGAGGAAACCAAGGTTCAAGAGGCTGTGACTTACCTTGGGCGGCAGAGCTGGGCTTTAAACCCAAGGCGTCCTAATGCCCAGTGGAATCTTGGCTACCACAGTGGCCTCCGAAGAACACTCTGTGCCTCTGGTCTTCCTTGCATTGGAAAGTGGGAGGTTATCTGTGAGATCAGGTCAACGATATGTCCAACTCTTACTTTGGTCTAATCTGTAATGCTTTTTTCTACTCTGTAGATGGACAATGTAGTCCAGAGTGTCACCAAACAAAACACACAGCAAGTTAATGGGAAAACTCATGAGCAAGACCTGACACAGAAAAATGATTAAGAAGGCCAAGCTGGGCCTTGATGTCTATGTAAATTCTCTTCAGTGATCTCCTCCTCCTATTCTGTCTAGGTACTCTATATCTGAAATCCCCCTTTACCTTTATGAGTTTCCTGCTCCCAGGAGGGAATGGGATTAACTCATCCATACAGAGGTAGAAGGACTGATGGGGACACCATGCTACTTTTCTGCAGTATCTGTATTCTAACTGGAAGGTCTGGCCTTTGTGCTTTGGCTGCAACTGGACTTTTAGCTTCAGCAAGCAAGAAGCCATCAGGGTGGCCCTCTGAGAGGGCATCACGGTGTCAGCCATTTACTCCTCTTTGGATATGGCTTGCTCCACCTGGGAATGTGGAAATGCTAACTCCTCTTCCTGGGTTGTGTGGTGTCTGAGAGCCTGAGTTCCCTGCTTTGGGACCAATCACTCCACAGATCCCCATACTCAGGGAACCAAGTCTTGAGGAACCAGAAGCCCAGGTTCATGCTGTGGCAAGGGGTGGGGGAAGAGCTACCCCAACTATCTTCCCTTTAGAACTGGGATTGGCACACCCTGTCTGGGGTTCCTCCCCCTTCTTGGTTGTGGGCAGGTCCCAATAAGTAAAAATGGGGTGACCTGAGCCCTAATATCTCCAGGAGAATCCCACAGTTTCTTGTGGGGTCACTATAACTTCTCCCCAGGTTCTACCCTCAATCCCACCAACCATCCCAGATCCCTGAAGCCACTTTCCCAGGTTGCCTTGGGCTCTCTGGACCCTCGCTCTGTGCTCCCTCCTCTGGAAAGAAGAAACCCACCATTTCGTGAGAGTCTACTGTGTGCCTGGTGTGGAGCAGATATTCTGAGCCCAACACCCCTTTCCAAAAGTTGCATACAGGGTCTTTCTTTTTTTCTTTCTTCTTTCTTTCTTTCTTTCTTTCTTTCCTTTCTCTTTCTTTTTCTTTCTTTCTTTCTTTTTTAAGATTTTATACATATATATTTGAGAGAGAGCAAGAGCGCATGTGTTGGGGAGCAAAGGGGGAGGGAGAGAGAGAGAGAGGGAAAGAATCTCAAGCAGACTCTGTGCTGAGCACAAGGCTCAAAGTGGGCTTGATGTGGGGCTCGATCTCACCACACTGAGATCATGACCCTGAAATCATGACCTGAGCTGAAACCAAGAGTTGGAGGCTTAACGACTGAGCCCCCCAGGACCGCTACATACAGAGTATTTCTGATTCCTACCTCTCACCCCATTGTCCCCCCCACTCTCTGTGTTTCTTAGGGTCTTCTCAAATCTCACTCTTCTCCAATTCATACAGCCCCAAACTCACTCCCTCTTGGCCCCTTTGTTTTCCATTCTCCCCTCCTCTTTCTCCTGAAACCACCCAGCTGCCTCCCACTGTAGCAGTCCAAAGCTCTGGCAGGACAGGGCAGCCCTTGGGGGAGGGAGGAGAGGGCCCAGGATTCCAGGCAGAAGGGTGGCCCACTCATTCCCAGTGTGCCCTGGTTTCTATCCCCCCACGCCCCCCTTCCATCCCGCCCCCTAACTGGCTCAGGCTGACCAGGGCAGAGCAATAGGTGTATCAGTGTTTTCTTTTTTTTTCCTGGTGGGGGAAAGGTGGAGATTGAAGAAAGAAAAGACATGGCAAGGATGACTGGCATGGGGCCCCACCTTCTTTTGTCCTACTCCTTCTATACTCTGGCCCCTCAGGGAAATACACCTGTTTCAGGCCAGCGGCCGTTTAGGACAAGTTCACCTCTATCCCTCACACTGCTGCTTCTGTCCTGAGGAGCTTCCCTGGGGGAGCCTGAGGGACTCTTTCTGGAGCCATGAGGGGGGCCCAGTGGAAAAGGGTCCCCTGGGTGTTCCTGAGCTGCTTATGTTCCTGCCTCCTTTGGCCGACGGTCCTGGGTAAGTGATGCAGCATTCTGGGGCAGGGAAAAGCTGACTTCAGGGAGCTGGGGCTGTCATGGAGAGAGGGAGGGAGAGAATGAGGAGGAGAATGAGAGAGGGAGAGGGAGGGAGGGAGGGAGGGAGAGGGAAGAGAGAGAAGTGATGGGACAAGATGGGAGAGAGGTGGGAGAACAAAAGAGAGAAAAGAGGAGATAGAGACAGTGCGAAGCAGAGAGGTGCTTAGGGGGCATGAGCGGCCTGGTTTGGGGAAACCCATGGGGGGGAAAACAGGGCTTTATTTTGTGGGGAGAAAGAGACAGATAGGTGGAACTGTAGAAAGAGGGAAAGAGAGTTGAGGAGAGAGGCTGATGAAGAAAACAGAAAAGCTGGGTGACAGGACCTGAAGGAGAACTGACATAAAGATGCAGAGTCAGAAGAAAAAACAGGTGAGAAACAGATGAATCAAAGTGAGCACGTGCAAGAGAGAACGAGAAAGAGAGAGAGAGAGAGAGAAAGAATGGGGGAAAGGGGAAAAGCGGAGGAGACACGCAGACCTGAAAGAAAGGGACCCAGGAAGAGGAGAACGCAGACTGGCTTAGAAACAGGTGGGGACCAGAGGGTAGCTGAGGTGTCAGGCTGTTGGCTTCTTGCCTCTGACCTGGGGTTGAAAAGCCTCCTCTTGGGCTCATGCCCTCAGGGCAGGGCTCATAGACCTGGTGTTGGCCTCGGCCTCCTCCACACCCCCCCACTTCCCTTCTATGAATGGAGCTGGTGTGGGGGTGGAAGCAAGGCCTGTTGGAGAAGTCTGCCCTGCCTCCTGCAGCCCTCTACCTTCCAAGTGGCCCCTCTCTGGCTCTAGGATGGGGTTGCATTCTGTATTTCTGGGTGTCTGTGTCTTCTGAGAGGCTCTGGGGGCCAGGAGAGGATGAGGGGTCCGAAGCCCAAACCAAAGAAATAATCACATCTCTTTCCCCTCCTCGACAGGCCTAGGGAAGCTTTCAGCCAAGGGATCACTTCTTGGGAGTGGGTCAGAAGGAATATACTCTCTTAAAGATAGTAAGAGACCCAGTACCGGTGAAGTGGAATGTTCTGCCTTCCTTGAAATGTGTAAGGGCTTGGCTAAGAGCAAGTGAAACAACTATCTCCCCAAATCTCCAGCCCCCCCAGCCCCCCACCCCCACCCAACCTACTCATCACATAGTAAGGAAATGGAGGCCAGAAGGAGCATCTAGAGCCTGCAGTGGCCAGCCACTTAGGAGTCAAAGAGAGGGATGCAGAAGAAGGAGTGTCCATGCGAGTCATGACCATAGGCAATGGGGACAAGGTGGCTTGGATTTAGGGGCCCTGGGGCCCAGACTTGGCTTTAGCACTAACTGATCTGGTCACCATGTCCAGGTCCTCTTGTCCTTTCTCTCTCCACGCCATGGTTCCCCTATATAAAAAGTGGGGTGGTGAATGGATTCCCAAGTTCTTAAGTTTTGATATTCTGTGGTATAAAGTCAACAGAAAAGGTGTCCAGTACTAACTCTGCACTTAGCCCTGTCTTAGGATCCTCTTGCTTGGGAGGAGGCAGAGAGTTTGTGGAGAAGAGCATAGAGGGTAAGAACTGGGGTGGGGGTGGGCAGGAAAAGCCATGGGGAGCCACAGGGTATGAGCAAGAGAAGGAGGAAAGGACCATGAAAGTGAGGGCCTGGAAGAAGTACAGAGCTGTCCTGGAGTGCTGGGGCCCGTGCATTGTTGAGGGGACAAGATGGAGCTGGGCTTGGAAAGGAGGTGGGTGTGGGGTGGAAAGTGGCGCCCCAAGATCAGACTGAGCATTCAGAGGACATGGCGGGAAAGACAGTCTCCACAGGACAGGTAGTTAGCCCCCCAGATGTGCCCCAGGGAGCTACTGGGCAAGCAGAAACTGGTCAGTCCCATTCCCTTGGATTGCTGAGGGTGACTGATGGGTGACCTGCCCGACAGAAGCTAGAGCCCATTTCCACACTTGCTGCCAGCATCCTCACCCAGGCGGAGCCCCTGCGCCCACCTGGAGGGACAGCCCTGGGGTTTCCATGAAGGGATGTTGCAGTGGTAAGGACTTCCTTAAGGAAAAGCCCTGGCTATCAAAAGTCAAAGGGCAAAAGGAAGGTGGACAGAGGTGGGCTGGACAGGGAGCCAATGGAGTCAGAGGTGACTAGTGGTTCCCGGTGAGAATGACTCGGAAAGAAGCCTGGCACCCCTGATTCCATGCCCCACGACAAGGAAACTGGGTCAAAATCAAACCCAGTCTCCAATCCTATGTGTTCCAGTAATTAAGGGGCCGCCGCCCTGCCAGGGGCCACCACTGGGAGGTTACAGGTTGCCGCCAGTGCAGGCCAGAGGGGGCCGCATCACAGAGGACCCCTCTCAGAGAACCTCCAGTCTGTCTGGGAAAGGCCTACCCAACTCACCCCCAAGGCCACAGGCCATCAGCCCCCACCCCCACACCCCACCCCAGGAAACTCTCGCTGTGCTTGGGGACACCCAAAAGGAGAGAATCCCTGAAAAAGAGGTCCTAATAAGAAAATAGATCAAATTTAGGTCGGTGGCTCAGCAAAATGTACAGCAAAGAGCAGGAACTTCAAGTCAGAAAACTTTGAGTGAATGTTGCCTCTTAGCTAGCCCAGGGGACATGAGAAGAGCCTCTTTAGCTTGGTGGCTTTATTGGCAGAATGAGTTACATGCAAAGGGACTAGTTCATAGGGTTGTGGTGAGGATAAAATGAGGTCGTCTCTGATATAAAGTAAAAGAGCCATAAAATTTCATTTGAGAGAAGGGACTGCTCCCTTTTAGAGCTGGGGAGATTGGGGGCAAAGAGGGTGAAGCTGGGAATAGAATGGCCATCTCTGTCGGCACAGGCATTTTCATTCATCCAGGCATTCTCGAGCCTCGGCAAGGCCACCCCTGTCCTTCCTGTAGGTTTGCAAGGGCTGGCTTGGCTCATTTAGAATGTGGCTTATGGCATGAGCTGCCCCTGAAGACCAGTTCTGCCATGGGGCAGATCCCCCGCTAGAGCTGAGCCCACGGCTTCTTGAGGCCTTGCCCAGCGATCTCCTTCCCACCCTTGATTTCTGGGGCTCGGCTCTGGAGGCTGAGGCTGTCCTGGCCGTGTCTGACAGGCGAGTGATTTATGCCTTCATGACCAGGAGAGGCCAAGAAGCAGTTGGCTTTCTATGTGCTCCAGCAAGTGGTTTTGCTGTCTATCCCCTGGTTTCGTGGCACCCCTAAATGCTTCAGATGGGCCCCTACTGTGGCTCTCGGTGCCACTTCTTCGAAGGCCAAGACTGAAGACTTTATAGGCATCTCTCCTCCTACTTCCAAACATTCTCCTAGAATGCTTGTCTTTCCTTCTACTGCACTGAATTCATGGCAAGCAGACGCTTAGTCATCATTGCATGCCTACCCCCCAGCACAGCACTGAGGAGTGGAGTTGAAATGAACTCAACTTGTTGGCACTTTGTACAGGTCCAAATACTCAGCATCTTCCTTGAGACCCTGAAGAGGCCCCAGGAACTGGGTGTCTGTGCTTGCACACGAGGCCTCTATAGTCATGGCGCTGCTCAAACAGAGGGCACTGGCTTACGCTGCAGGCAGCTCGGTGAGCGTTTTTAAGGTTGCATAGAAATCTACTCTCCCAGCTAAAATAGAAACTTGAATCCCAAAAGGCCTGTTGCCAATGGGCTTTGGGGACGTCAGGGTAGGAAAGAGCTTGGAGTTATTCATTCACTTGTTGAACTTCTACTCATTCCAAGTACTCTAAACACAAAGATGAATAAGTCATGCATGGTTCCTGCCTCCAAAACTTTTTAAATGTCACACAGCCACTAAGTAGGGCAGCTGGGACTAGAATCCAAATTTCCTGACTCCTCATTTACTGGGTTTGCACTGCATAACAAAACCTTTTACAAATGAATCTCCAAACCAGCCAAGCCCATCAATGAGGATGGACTGAAGCACTCACAACCCCTGTTGAGATATTCATTCATTTGTTCATTCATTCATCTGTTCATACATGTGTTAATTAAACAACTATTTAAGGAGTGCCCGACATTGTTCTAGGGCAGAACTGTGTGTACACAGTGAGAGATGGAACAGACAGGGCCCAGCCTCCTGGAGCAAAGATCTAGTATGCAGAAAGAAAGAAAATAATTACAGAAAAATTCCCAACTACAAATGTGGTTCTATGTTAAACAAGTATTCTGATGAGAGCAAAAGAGGGAGACTTCATTTAGGTTAGTAAGTCCAGGAAGGCCTCTCTGACCAAGTGCTGCGCTCTGAGCTGAGACAAGAAGGAGGAGTAGTGAGCCAGGTGGAGGCAGGGGAGGGAAGGAGCACCAGCCAGGTGGGGGAAGACATGCAGAGGCAGGAGAGAGCTTGACCGGGAAGGACTTGAAAGAGGTAGGCCTGGTCTAGATCACGCAGGGCCTTATAAACCGTGGAAGGGATTACAGGTTTTAAGGAACTAGAACGGGCAGACAGTGAGGGGTTTCAGGTAGAGGAGTGACATAGTCAGATTTGAAATTTGGCATGATTACTCTGGATACAGTAGAGGAAAATGGATTGGAAGTAGACAAGGGTGAAATGGGAGACCGGTTAGTTGTTGGCGGCAGGAGTCCAGGCAGAAGGTCCTATGGCTTGCCCGATGGTGGCCGTGGAGGTCTGGGAAGGGAACGGACAAGTGAAAACAGCAGCCGGTCACAAGGACTGCTGCCTTCACCAGGATCTCAGACCTTTGTAATGGCCAAGATAACAGGCAGCACAAAGTGCCATTTATTGAGCTTAGGTACTGAGCTAAGCATTTCGCACGCAGCACACACATTGTTATTACTGTTATCTACCATCACCCCACTTTTACAGATAAGGACCTCAAGCCTCAGAGAGGTCAAGTAACTTGTCCAAGTCACACAGTGAATGTTGGTCAGTTTGACTCTAGAACCCACACTTTTAGCCACTCCGTGGCCTTGTCAGATTCTGCTGTTCATTGTCCATGTCGGACTCAGAAAGGACCTAGTTAGGGGGTTCAGAAACACTGTGTCTGTGAGGAATCATGGCTAAAACAACCAAGCAACCACTAAATCACAGTAGTTACTACAATCTTGCTTTCTTGCTTCAGTTCCTTCTTCCCTGAGTCAAAGACTGGCCAACCTGTGTTTTGAGGGAACTGAGGTATCGAAAAAGCCACTGGCATCATTGTAGCTTCCTCAAGTATCTCCTTCCTTTTCCTCATTAGTAAATGGAGCCACCTCCTTTGAGCTGATCACAAACATTTAGGTCAATCACACTGTGGAAAAAAAATTAAGAATCTGCCCTTCACAGTTGGCTCCTAGGCAAGAACTTTATCTTTCCTTTCCAACTATACCCACTGAAGTCACACCACAAACAACGCCTATCAACTAGGCATTCTTCACTTTGGATACCATCACAGGTCACTTGACTGAACTTCTGCCAGCGTCTATGTAGCAGCACCAAGGTTACCCTGGTGAAAACCCCAGGAGCTCCAGAACCTAGCCAAGAAGTGTCAAGATCCAGCTTCCACCAGATGCTCACAAGCACAGCTCCAACTTTCTTTTCCCCACCCCTCCTCTCCTCAGAAGTTCGATCTCCAGCCTCTGCCATTTGGTTTTGGAGCTCATCTCTCCCTGGCTCCCATCTGAGGCAGACACACCCTCCTAGCCTAGGGTTGCCCTCGGGAGTTTGACTACCTTCTGCTGCGGTGGTGGTCATACCTCCCAGGCTGTAGCCGTCGTGTTGGCCTCCTCCTGGCCCTGGGACCACTGTGACAGTGACAGGAGAAACAGGTGCAACCTCACACCCTCTCCAAACCTCAGCTGAAGGAACCAAAGACCAGGGGATGGGGACACATGAATTTATTTATTCAACAGATATCTATGAAGTGATCCCTGTATGCCAGCCACCATTCTAGGTGCTGAAAATATCACAAGATCCGTAATCCTAAGGACATTCTGAGTTTGTGACTTTCCTCATCTTGAATTCTAGCAACAATGGAGGAAAAATATCCAACAGACACAATACTGGTCACAGTTCTTGTTTCCTCTAAGATGAAAGTAGAAACACAAACCATAGCTACCACCTCCATTGTTACCTGTCATAGTCCCTACAGCCATAGCTCTAACAGCCATTGTATTTATCATCTCGCACCAACATGAGGTCCCTAAGGGGCAGCTCTGAGAACTTGCCAGCTCCCAAACCCTGACCACAGAGGGGCAGAAGCCTGAAATCACCCACAGCCCAGGCACTGCTCAGAAATCTCATTCTTTGGTCACCAAGAATTTCTGAGGGAATGGCAGTCTTCAATCCTGAGAAGCACAGACCCAGCTGTGTGTGAACAACAGTTTCCATGACCTAGTTCTTCTTCTGTGAGCGGGGCTGAGGCAGCACCCAAAACCTAGTTACTACCATGAGGATGAGAGCTGTGGCAATTCTGAGGCTGATACACACCCAGATGGCCCCTGGGGCTCCCAAATAGGGAGGCAAGACAGGTAGTCCTGCCTCCCTCTGCCAAACTCTTTATACCTTTCAGGGCACCTGCTGCCCATCAATGAGTCCATTTCCTCACAGTTGGGTGCTTCCTTAGCTCTCTACTGCCCCAGGCACAGCCTGGCAAAGGTCCCCACCAATCAGGAAACAGCAGCAGAAAAGTGAAACTTTGTGGATGATATGGCTCATGGCTTCCTCACCTCCAATTCCAGGAATAAGTCAAGACAAACAGACCAGGCACTAAGAATAAACCTCTGTCTACAATGCACACACGTAAGACATAGGCTCTGTTTCTCTTCAAGGAGTGATTCACCACGCTGTGGGAATGTTATCTCCCACCAGCATCACCACTGCGGCCACCACTCCTTCAGCTGAGTCAACAACACACCCATCACCTCCTCATACCTGCGGAGTCACCAGAGGGCCACAAAAGAGAAACGATGCCTATCAACACCATCAACCTCTGCCATCCCTGTAGCCCCCAGAGGACTCAGACTAGTGTTAGATACCTCCTACCAGATCTAGCTTAATAACTGCCTTGCTGAGAGCTCTCTCATTGCAGGGGTAGCCAAGAAACCCATGGAAGGTTCCAGGTCTCTGAAGGTGGAATGCCCTTGGTGCCCTCACTGGCCCTTGATGCAGCCTCCTCCCCTGAGAGAACTTCTTTTAAACTATCCGTTTTAGACAATATCATACTTGTGTCTTTGGACAATCTTGTCACCCCGAGGGGTCAACAACCATTGTAACTCACTGACATCATCACAGAAAAGGAGACACCAGGAAAATTGGCAGAAATAGCCTGGTGTCACATCATTTGCCCCTGAAAATGTGCTGAACTGCCCCCAGGGCTCAGAACACTCAGCTTGTGGCAGACTAAGAACTCAGGGAAAGTCAATCACCTTTTCTCCATCCCTTACTTCAGCTCTCCAGAGCCCAAACTGTGAGAGGCTGTGCCCTCAGTGACAGTCCCACAGCTGAACAACACTCACAATTTCCAAGCCTTGACTCTTACCTGTGAGCCCCCACCTTGTCACTTACAAGGCATGCCATCTTGGGCAAGTCACTCAGCTTCTCCAAATCTCAGTTTCCTCATCTGTGAAATGCGGGTACTATTAACTAAAAGAAGCTATAAAGCCATATACAAATATGCAGTATCAACATTTTTATTATTTATAGTCAAAACATACCTAGTGAGAGAAGTACAAAAGAAATCCCTATTCCCAACTATATGGACCAATTAACCACAGGTCAGTTGACATTCAAGAACTCAGAGAGGAGAAAATGTCTCTGACAGAAACATCTTGGTAATGGGCATTCCTTACAGAAACCACTCTGCAGTATAGACAGACCTACGGACAAGACTACGGAACACTCTTCTCAACCGCAGGATCATCCAGAACCAAATGGCCTCCCTCTAAGGACACATGCTTCAGGACCCTGATTTCCTTACCACAGTTGTGAGAGGATGACAGGAATAATTCCAGTCACCAGTCTCCATGACCCTGATAAGACAACTAGACCCATGCCCTCAGGATCCAAGCAGCTGCCTTCGAGGGAGGGCAATACACGCATTCTCTCAAAGATCCTGCTAAGGAGGTGATGAGAGACTCTTCTTCGCGGTTCCCATAGCTGAAGATCAAGCCAGAGTGGGGCAAGTTGGGGAGTAGAGCCATCAGGAGGAGCAGTTAGAGGCTGCTGCATTGGTCAGAGTAATGAGGTTACCACAGCAGAGTGAACTTAGAGACCATGATGGGAGCGATAATTTGGAGGAATAATAGTTGGTGCCAAATTGTGATGTTGGGGACAAGGAAGAAAAAAGAATCAAAGATGACTCAGGGGGTTTCTGTCCTGAGAACCTGGGGGACTGATGTTACCATTAACATAGGAAGATAGAAAAACAGTCTGAGGAAAAGTTTAGCTTGGACATGTTGCATTTGACAGGACAGCCAGGGAATCACTGAAAGGCGAGTCTGGAAAAATGGGTGCGAAGCCAGGGTAGAGTTATAGATTTGTAAGGTATCAAAGTAGATGTAGTCTAGCCAGAAAGAAAGTGTAGAAAGAAAGGGAAATGTTGGAGATGACATCCAGAAGACTGACTTCATCTGAAAGCTGAGAAGAGAAGAGAAAGGGCCCAGGGAGCAGAAGGAATGGGGAGCATATTGGATGAGCAGAATCATTCAGTTTAAGGAGGGCAATGCTGTGCAGATACTAAGGGGCACTGGCTGAGGAGAATCTTGATGTGGATGCCCAATAAATACTTGTTGACCAGATGCATGGATGGCACCAGATTTCACAGAGACTAACGGGGACTGAAGAAAATTGGTTTTGGTGATTAGGAAGGAGGGGTTTTTTGGTAACTTTTCAGGAAAGTGTTTTTGTTGAGGTGACTGGGGTCCTGACTTTTCTTGTGGGTGAAACAAAAGATAGGGGATAAGAAAGACATAAGATGGATGAAAGATGTTTTATTTTAGGTCATGAAAGATGTTATTTTAGGTCAAGAAAGACTTAAACACATTTGTTAGCAGAAGGGAAGGAGACTCTCAGACAGAGAGAGGTGATGGGCTAAGTCACCTGAGGAGGGAGGAGGGGAGCAGACAGGCCACCGGGTGTCTCTGTGTGTGTAGGCTTTGGTAGAGATTCAGCCCGTCTTCTGGGGGCAGGATGAGGGACCTGGAGAAGGCAGAGACATTTCCTGGTGGAGAGGGTTCTGGGACATAGGAGATCAAGTTAGATGGTCTTTTCAGTGAAGTAGAAGATGGATTGTCATAGAGAAAGGAGGGAGAGGAGAGGAGAGGAGAGGAAAAACCTGTTTCTCTCAAATATCAACTCTTCACACTCAAATCTCTAGCTCTCAGCTCTGCAAATACGTTATGTATTTGGCCAGGTCGAGAACGACAGGCTTCAGTTGTCTAACAATCTGATAGCAGCTGAAGAGCTGGGCTTGCATGCTGGTAAAAGACAAGGTCTGTTCATTCCAGCAAAATTTGAGCACCAAGAATAAGGCTGGGAATATTCTTTTTTTTTTTTTTAAAGATTTTTTTTATTTATTTATTTGAGAGAATGAGATAGAGTGAGCATGAGAGGGGGGAGGGTCAGAGGGAGAAGCAGACTCCCCGCTGAGCAGGGAGCCCGATGCGGGACTCGATCCCGGGACTCCAGGATCATGACCTGAGCCGAAGGCAGTCGCCCAACCAACTGAGCCACCCAGGCGCCCCAGGCTGGGAATATTCTTGAGAATCAAGCTTGATCAAGCCCCGAAATTTTAGTGCCTTACCACTTCAGTAAGGTGGTTTTAGCTTACAAAAAAACCCCTCAAGAGCAGATACTATAATTTTATTTTAAGGGTAGTGTTCCTTAAGATGTGGTCCATAGATCACAGGTATCAAAACCACCCTGCGTATGTGTTAAAGGCGGATTCCTGGACCCCACCCCATGTAGAGAATCAGACTCTGGTGGTTGGCCCCAGAATCCACTTCTTCAAGTTCCCCCAGGGATTTGGATGCACCCTATCTTCTGAGAACCACTTTCTACCAAGAAGAGCTCCTCTAAGACTCTCCCCGCCTACCAGGATTTCCTCTGGAGGAATAACCCACTGGAAGTTAGCAAACTGTTTTCCTAAATTGCTGACTAATCCATGGAAAGAGTGGCTTAAGATTTATTGCTTAAATGGTGGTGAAAGATATATTGATATAAGTAATGCTAATCTCTTCCTCCTAACGACAAGCCCAACAGATTTAGAGACTTGTTAAGACTGCTCCTACTCCCCTACAGGATAAAACGGAGTTATCAACCTGAAGGGGCTTACTTGCTTTCCTATTCACTGGAGCAGGAGATTCTAGTCAACTCAGCCCAGGACTGGCAAGCCTTTTAAACAAAGATTCAAAAGGAGGACACAGCCCTGTTTGACCAGATTTAAAACTGGTATTACCAAGTACAAATATTTTCCAAAGGGAGAGAGTAGGGGCACCTGGGTGGCTTAGTCAGTTACATGGCTGCCTAGGGCTCAGGTCCTGATCTCCGGGTCCTCAGCAGGGAGTCTCCTTGCGCCTCCCCTTTCCCTCCCCATGCTCACGCTCTCTCTCTCAAATAAATAAATAAATAAAAATCTTTAAAAAAAACACCACATAGGGAGAGAGTATTGGGAAACAGGTATTCTCTCATATACTGCTAATGGGACTGTAAATTAGCATGACTTCTCTGTCAAGAAATTTGGCGGGATGAATTAATGACATGAAAGTTGTTATAACAGCATTAACCAGTAAGTCCACTTACAGCAATTTACGTTAAGGAGATGAGCTGAAATAATGAAAACAAAACAAAATATTATACACAAAGATAGTCATCAAAGGCTTTATTTATGATAGCAACACATTGGAAACCGCCTAAGTGCCCACCAGTGAGTAAATTAGGGGCTGTCCCTATGATGGAATATTATTTAATGTATAAAGGCAACATCCAATGTTCCATAGGGGCATGGACACACACACACACACACACTCTATCACACACACAATCACACAGACCTATGAGCGACACATGGAACAAGCATTAAGTGAGGTTTATCAGGGAAAACCTTAACAAACAAAGAACCAGTAGTGTGTACGTGATCCCTGAACTCTCATTATCTCCAGAGGGGTGGTTAGAGCTAACTCAGCACACCGAATTAAGGGCTCTAGGAGAGACACCTTGCCCCCATGCTGCACCATTTGCAGGGAAATGGAAATCGGAATGGCTACGATGAAAGTTTTTGTGGGGGGAATGACTTAGTTGGGAAAGGGGGCCTCCAGAGCTCAGCAAGGGAACTTTGCATACAACACCCAAGATCTTGCTGTTGGGCTTAGCTGACTCAGTCCCCTCACCCCTCAGCCAGAACTGCCTTGCCTCCAAAAGGGAGTAGAGAAGGAACTACCACCCAAGGCATAAAAGATTTGTCTCCTCAGGCTATGTTTAGAAAGAATAATACCAAAGAGATGCTCATAATATCAGATAAAGTTTTAAAAAATGGACGCAAAGTTATATATGTTGGGTAAGTTAAACTATATATTTATTTAAAACAAAAAAAATGCGGGAAGGACACACAATAATGTGGTTGTCTATTTCTTAAATTCCACATATGAGTGAAATCATGATAATTGTCTTTCTCTGATTGACTTATTTCGCTTAGCATAATACCCTCTAGTTCCATCCACGTAATTGCGGATAGCAAGATTTCATTTTTTTGATGGCTGAGTAATATTCCATTATATAACAGAGGATCATAGGGGAAAGGAGGGAAAAATAAAATAAGATGAAATCAGAGAGGGAGACAAACCATAACAGACTCTTAACTGTAGGAAACAGACTGGAGGGGTGGGGGGTGGGGAAATGGGGTAACTGGGTGATGGGCATTAAGGAGGGCACTTGATATAAAGAGCACTGGGTGTTATATGCAACTGATGAATTACTGAACTCTGCCTCTGAAACTAATAATACACTGTATGTTAATTAATTGAATTTAAGTAAATAAAAATAAAATAATAAAATAATGTGGTTGGGTAGTGACATTATGGGGTGTTGTCTTTTAATTATCTCTATTTTGCAATTTTAAAATAATGAGTAGATCTTCTTTAATATATTGCAATGAAGTGGTATAACTTTGTCCACAAAGATTAAGCACATCTTTTGTTAGATTTAGTCTTGAATATTTTATATTTGTCATTATCATAAACACTATCATTTAAAAATATTTTCTTTTGCTAATGTATAGGAATACAGTTATTTTTATATTTTTGACCATATATGTAGAACTTTGCTAATAATTTGAAATAGGGGGGCTTTATATGTAAACAATTATATCATCTGCAAATGATCACAGGGTGTTTCTTCCTTTCCATACCAAAAAGAACTTCTCTATACTTTCATATCCTTGTTTATTTTTATTTTTTTGTCTTATTACACTGGCTAGACCTCCAGCATAATGTCAAATAGAAGTAGTTGACATGGACTCATTCCAAATTTTAAAGAAAATATTTCCAATATTTTATCTTCAAGTATGACGTTTACTAATGGTTTTTTTATTGACATCATTTGTCAGATTAAGAGTTAACGTTTATTTTTAGTTTGCTAGGAGTTTTAACAGGAATGAGTGTTGAATTTGGTCATATGCTTTTCCTGCAACTGTTGTGATGATTTTGTTTTCCCTTCCATTCTGTTTATACGGTGACTCACATTAATTTCATATTTTTGTACTTCTGGCTTAAACCCAGCTTGATCATGATGAATTTTTTTTTTATAAATCCAATATTGAACTTGGCTTGCTAATATTTTGTTTGGACATTTCCGTCTATATTATTGCTGAGATTTATTGATCTATACTTTTCCATTCTTACACTGTCTTTGTTTGGTTTTGGTATTAAAGTTATAACAACCTTGCAAAACTAGTTGTAGGGCATTCCCTCTTCTACTAAGCTCTGGAAGAGTTTGTATAAAATTGGAATTACCTAATTGCCTATAATATCATCTTGACCTACATTTTGTGAGAGGTGGGTTTATTTTTTAACTGTTAATTCAATTTAAAATAGTTTATATCAGGTTTCTATTTTTTCTCAATTCATCTTATTTTTTAATTATGGCAAAATACACATTTTAAGTATACAACCCTATGACGTTAAATATACTCATAATGTTTTGCTATTGTCACCACCACACATCTCCAGAACACTTTTTCTTTTTTTTTTTAGATTTTATTTATTTATTTGAGAGAGAGAGAGCACACGAGAGGGGGGAGGGTCAGAGGGAGAAGCAGACTCCCCGCCGAGCAGGGAGCCCGATGCGGGACTCGACCCCGGGACTCCAGGATCATGACCTGAGCGGAAGGCAGTCGCTTAACCAACTGAGCCACCCAGGCGCCCTGATAGATTCTTTTAAAAAGTAATAAAAAGAACCACAAAGGAAATAACAGGTGGCTTTCTCCCCTCAACCAGGATATTTTATAGGATATTTTGCTCACAGATCAGCCTTTCCCTATTTGTTTGTCTAGAGAGTCTATTCCTTTTTTTAAAGATCTTATTATTTTTATTATTTTTTTAAGATTTTATTTATTTGAGAGAGAGAATGAGAGACAGAGAGCATGAGAGGGAGGAGGGTCAGAGGGAGAAGCAGACTCCCCGCCGAGCAGGGAGCCCGATGCGGGACTCGATCCCGGGACTCCAGGATCATGACCTGAGCCGAAGGCAGTCGCTCAACCGACTGAGCCACCCAGGCGCCCTCCAGAACACTTTTTCATCTGTAAAACTGAAACTTTATACTCATTAAACAATAACTCCTTATTTCCTCTTTTTCTCCCAGCCTCTGGCAACCACCATTGTGCTTTCTGTCTCTATGATTTTGACTCTTCTAAGTGATTCATATAAGTGGAGTTTGTACAATATTTGTCTTTTTGTGACCGGCTTATTTCACTGAACATAATGTCCTCAATATTCATTCATGCTGTAGCATACGTCGGAATTGTGTTCCTTCTTTGAGGCTAAATCTCATTCCATTGTATGGATTTTCCACATTTTGCTTGTCCATTCAATGGACACTTAGCAATGAACACTTGGGTTTCTTTCATGTTTTAGCTATTATAAATAATGCTACTATGAACACAGGTATACAAATACCTCTTCAAGGGCCTGACTTCATTTTTTTGCAAGTGGATATCCAGTTTTCCCAGCACTGTTGGTTTGAAAACAAACTGTCCTTTTTTCATTGACTAGTCTGGTTTCCTTGTAAAAAATCATTTGACAATATATGCAAGGGTTTATTTCTGGGTCTCTATTCTATTTCACTGGTCTGTAAGGCTGTCCTCATGACAGTACCACAGTGTTTTGATTACTGTAGATTTGTAGTTGGGCGCCTGGGTGGCTCGGTTGGTTAAGCGACTGCCTTCGGCTCAGGTCATGATCCTGGAGTCCCGGATCGAGTCCCACATCGGGCTCCCTGCTCGGCAGGGGGTCTGCTTCTCCCTCTGACCCTCCTCCCTCTCATGTGCTCTCTCTCATTCTCTCTCATGCAAATAAATAAATAAAATCTTTAAAAAAAAAAAGAAAAAAAGAAAAAGAAAAAAAAACAACTGTAGATTTGTAGTAAGTTTTGAAATCAGAAGTGTGAGCCCTCCAGCTTTGTTCTTCTTTTTCATGATTGCTTTGGCTGTTCGGGGTCCTTTGAGATTCCACATGAATTTTAGGATGAGTTTTTCTATTTCTGCAAAAAATATCATTGGGATTTTGACAGGGATTGCTGCATTGAATCTGTAGGTCACATTGGATAGTACTGACATCTTAACAATATTAAGTCTATTAAACTTGGGATCTGTTTTTATTTATTTATGCCTTCTTTAATGTCTTTCAGCAATCTTTTGTCATTTTTATTGTACAAAGCTTTCACCTCCTTTGTTAATTCCTAAGTATTTTTTTTCTTTTTGATGCTATTATAAACAAAAGTGTTTTCTTAATTTCCTTTTTGGATTGTTCATTATTAGCATATAGAAATACAACTGATTTTTGTGTGTTGACCTTGTTTCCTACTACTTCACTGAATTCACTTATTAGTTTTACAAGTTTTTTGTGTGGAACCTTTAGAGTTTTGTACATATAAGATCATATCATCTGTAAATAGATAATTATGCTTCCTCCTTTCTAACTTGGATGTCTTTTATTTATTTATTTTCTTTTCCTTCTTCTTCTTCTTCTTCTTTTTTTTTTTTTTCATAATTGATCTGGCTAGAACTTCCAGTACTATGTTGAATACAAGTGGTGAACGCAAGCATCCTTGCTTTGTTCCTGATGTTAGAGAAACAGCTTTTGGTCTTTCACCATTGAGTATGATGTTCATTGTGGGATTTTAATATATGATTTGCATTATATTGAGGTAGTTTCCTTCTGCTCCTACTTTGAAGAGCATTTTTACCATGAAAGAGTGTTGAATTTTGTCAAATGCTTTTTTTACATCAATTGAGATGATCATGTTGTTTCCCACCTTCATTCTATTAATGTGATGTATTGCATTGATTAAGTTTTTTATGTTGAATCATCCTTGCATTCGAGGAATAAATCTCATTTAGTCATGGTGTATAATCCCTTTAATACGCTGCTGAATACAGTTAGCTTCTATTTTGTTGAAGACTTTTTCATCAATGCTCATAAGAAATATTGGTCCTAAGGCATATACATATTTTTTCCTTGTAGTGTATTTGTCTGGGTTTGGTATCAGGGTAATGCTGGCCTAAAAGAATGAGTTAGGGCATGTTCCTTCTTCTTCAATTTATTGGAAAAGTTTGAAAAGCATGGTGTTAGTTCTTCTTTGAGTGTTTGGTAGAATTCCCCAGAAGCCATCAGGCCCAGGGCTTTCCTTTGTTGGGAGAATTTTGATTGCCGATTCAATCTCCTTACAAGTTATAGGTCTATTCAGATTTTCTATTTCTTTATGATTTAGTCTTGACAGGTTTTGTGTTTCTAGGAAACACATTGACCATTTCGTGGAGGTTATCCAATTTGTTGGTGTATAACTTCTCATAGTCCTCGCTTACAATCCTTTTATTTTTGTAAAATTGCTGGTAATGTCCCCACTTTCATTTCTCATGTTACTAACTTGAGTCTTCTCTCTTTTTTTCTTAGTCCACCTAGTGACAGTTTTATCAATTTTGCTGGTCTCAAAGAAGCAACTTTTGGTTTTATCGATTTTCTCTATTGTTTTTCTATTCTCTATTTCATGTATCTCTGCTCTAATCTTTGTTATTTTCTTCCTTCTGCTGGCTTTGAGTTTAGTTTGTTCTTCTTTTTCTAGGTCTTTAAGATGCAAAGTTAAGTTAATTCCTAATATTCTTCCTTTCTGTTATCTTCTTTTCTTACTTTCTTTCTTTGTCTTAATTCACCTTGCCAGAAGTTTGTCTACTGTATCTTCAAAGAACCAACTTTTGGCTTTGTTGATTCTATTTTCTTTTGTTTCTGTTTCAGTATGTTCTATTCTTTTCTTAATTATATCCTTCATTCAGCTTTCTTTTCCTTTTTTCTTTCTGATTTTTTTGTTCATCTTTTCTCTGAGGGTTCCAGATTTATGCAGAAAATATTCAATTTACAGTGTCCTGATCTAAGAACATGTCTCCCTTTCCCGTGGAGCCCTTAAAATTCAACACTCTAGATCTCAGAGATCTGCAGATCCCGCAAGAACACTGACTTACCATTTCAGGTTTCAGTTTCTTCACTCCTGAGTGTTTCCCTTCCTTTCTTCTGATCCCAGTCAGCTCTGCACACATTATCTGGCATTTGCAGGTTTTGTCATTAAAGGCTTATCTCTTCTGCCATATTGTTGGAAACAGAGTTGTACCACTGTTATAAACAAACAAAAATATTTACCTTAAAAAATTGGACTATGCTATCATGAAACTTTTGCTGCTGGTATTGATTGTAACAGAGGTGACGCAGGTTCTGAAAATACATTAATTGCCAAAAATCTGTAGTAAATTTAGTAAGTTTGGCATGTCTATAACTTCTGTCTGGTGACTCAAAGGCAGATAATAGAGCAATGTTCTTATTTATGTTCTTAGGAAAATGAAATAAGGTTGATAATAATTGTATAGGGAATGTTTTCTAATCTAAACTTTATCTGGAGAAACCAAGTTCTGGAACTTTATTGAAGAGAGTTCAGGCAGAATTTGAAGTTCTATAAGCAAATCTACTCATCATTCTGAATAAAGGAAGTCTCCTTTTAAAGTTGAAGCAGACTCATTTGGGGGTTAAGTAGGGATGCAAAGACCTCCAAGCTCAGCTCTGCAGCTCAATCCATGCATTTGTCCACACCAGCTTAGAAGTGTGTCACCTGTCATTCATTACTATTAACAAAACACAGAAGCTTGTGAGTGAGTCACTTATATTTTAATAAATTAGAGCTGACTCACAATCATTCTCACTAACCTGAAAATCTAAATTGCTTCTTAAGAGAAAGTGGTAGAATTATAGTCAACTCCAGGAACTGCTCTCAAACCTTCTTCTTTGGGAGTTCGTCTCTCTGTGAACTTCATCTGTTGGTTTGCAACCCTCCTGTGAGCTTCCCAGGTGTAATCTGAAACTGGCCCCTGTACTCAGAGGGCAGAAAGAGACGCAAGAAAGAGGCAGGACACTCAGGTTGGTAGGTGGCAGTTTTAATAATAGCAAAGGGAACTTACATACAGGCCTGTCTTGGGAAGCAGCAAGATGAATAGATCTCTGCACCTGCCTGCCAAATCTCAAAAGTTTATAGAGAAGCCCTAATTGGGCTCAGTCACATATACCCCACAGGTGTTTCCAGGTGAGGAGCCTTCGAGTGTCTGGGGTCCAGCTCTTGGGTCAATGTTGGGGAGTGTGTCACATCTTTTTGACGACGTTTACCAACATCATCCCTCCAACTAGTTATGAGCGCTGAGGTTAAAAAAATGTTTGAATACAGCTAGGGAGCTAATGAAAACCAAAAAGAGTAAGTTCCTAAAAGAAAAAAAAAGACTCAATGTTTCTTGGTTTCTTCTTTGGTTTAAAAGACTCAATGTCCTTAAAGATAAAATTCAGGAGGATGGTCTGCTCTACTGGTTAACTGAGGCTTTGTCTGTGACTAATGTGAGCGCAGTCAAATATTTTAAACCAAACAGGCTGGTATTTAAATATTCTGCCTAGCATGTAAATTGGGAAAAAAAATAGGCATGATCAGTTAAATTAACATCATGTTATGACATGACCAGGGATAGAATATGTACACTCACTCCTTAGGTTTCTGCTAGATTGGAACAAATGTTAAAAATGAGGAGGGGAAGGTAGACATTTAATTTGTTTGTTTGTTTAAAAAAAAACATTATAGTTCAGGGTGCAAAAGCTAACATTTTCTCCCACCGGGAAGTTTAAAACAGTCTGGTAACCATTCTAGTTTTACCTTGCCTTCCTCTTCATAAAGAAGACTGCTGTGAGTTGTTACATTCCCGAGATACTTTATTTTGTAATAATTTGAGGCAGTCCTGATCAGGTGCCTCACTCTATAGGAATCCTGCACCTCTACCCCTAGGTCTTGTTGCAGAATTTTTCCTTTAAGTTTACCTGCAGGCATGTCTAAATCTCCGACCTGAAGCAGGTTTTATTGCCCAGACCCAAACTCGGGCTCATTTAGCCTCAGTGCCGCCTAGCTATTCAGGGATGAGCACCATGCTGTGGGACGGGATGTCTTCCTTCCACATAGACACTATTTATTCTCCATAGGGAAGGAACTTGTCTTCATCTTTTTGGACCTCTCAGGGCTGTCTTAAGGGAAGAAACATTTGGCAACTTTAGCAAGAAAGACTGGCCACTTCAAATCAAACAAAAAATATGAAAACTTAGTTTTAGTCTAAATTTCTTGAAAAAATTGATGATGTCTTTTTCATTTAAAAAGGACATTCACATTATAGGGTTTTTTTAAAATTAGCATATGTAGTTGACAAATTTACTGTTGGGGCCCTGACTATATATGTCAGAGCCCTCAACCATCTAGAGAAGCCCTTTCTTCTAAATATTAAGCTTATCAATGCTTTGACTATTTTTAATTTGGCTAATCAAGAAAAATCTTCTTCTTCCTGGTAAGTATTTTGAAATTGGCTATTGTCACCTTGGAGAAAAGAACTCTCTTCAAGGAAGGAGCAATATCTTGGTCTTGATGTTCATAATACTTAAGAGAACAACATCTCTTGGTAAATGGAAAAGTTTTTCAGTAAAGAACCAAATACTTCAAATTTGTTAAAACTGGATTTGTTGTTGTATCTCAATAACTGTATGGGGGAAAATGTTTTTTGGGGGAACTAAAGATAGTTTTTGGAGGAAAAAAAACAATTCAAGTTACTGAACTAATGTAAAATATTAAATGAAATTAGATTGTCATCAATGAACTTCTACTATGATGCCTATCTCTTTACCAATGGGTTGACGCTTTTGTTGAGACAGTCTGGATAAAGGGCAACAAAATGATTTTCATGGACCCTAGGCACTGCTGCCTTCCTGGGCTCCTCACTTTGTTAAAAAATTTTAAAACTATTTTACAACTGTGTTGGACTAAAGACAAATGTGGCCAAGGATGGATTAATTACATACTCACTATTATCACGTTGATTTTTTCCCTTATGATTGTAAAAATAAAATGAACACTAAAAACAGTTTTGTTGATCTTAAAAGTAGTTTGGGCCCGAGGTCATGGCCCAGATGGCAATTGTAAGACGGTGGTGTCTTTAGAAACAGCTTGCTGAGGTTTGTAGAAAGGGGGATGACCTGAGCTCAAGAACCCACATGATTTTGAAAACTAAACAGAATTAATTCAACTCCTAGTTAAAAAGAAAAAGTAAAGTAGGAAGGAAAAGTTCTGGAGTGTAGGTAGAGAGACCACCCACAAGGAAGGTCCTCAGGGAGAGTGAAATGAAATAAACATACCTACCTGAATAGAAGACAGGCTACCCACCCCCATGACAGAAACCCACACTATTCCAGAGAAGGAGGGGTCACTTCAAACTTGAGTCCTCAAAATCTCTTGTAATCCTGGGTGTACTTCCAAATGCTTAATACTGAATAAACAAGTTGTTTAAGACAGTACAAGTGGTTGACATGTTTGCTGTCAACAGTAAATGTATTTAGGCATGTCCAGGATTCAAACATACAAGCTCACAACTATTTACCCATCCTTGCTCTCCAAAGAATGTTCTGATAGGCCAGTAAATTTCTTGCCTGTTTTAGATAGGGTAATAGAGAGAAATGAAGGAGGAAAAGAAGATCAAAAGAATATCAGTAGGGGTGAAAACTGAAAAACTTTTGATGGGATGAGGACACGGATTGAGAAGGAAACTGGAGGGATACACACTGGATTAAGGAGAAGAAAAAGAGGCTGTGAAAAGAAGAGAAGCCTACCCATCTCCTTTGTAGTGCTTGAGAAAAACGTGTATAGGATGTGTGACAATTTGAAATTTGCTGAGTACATGAACGATGGGTGTATTTAAAATGAAACATTGATCTGAAACTGAAGCACAAGGATGATGGCTTGTAACCCTTGTATGGGGAAAGTAGGAGGTCAACTCCACCATTTTCCATTTCTATCCTTGCAAACTCATTGCTAATGGAGACAAAATGTTACCGCAAACATTCATTACCATCTTATTTAAGACTGGTTGTCACCGATGTGACTAGAAACATTAGCCACAGTTAAATAATCAAATCCTTAGCCATTTATTCCAGAGCACTATGATACGGAGAGGAATATATGCAAAACTAGTTATAGACTGCATAGTTTCACAGAAATAGAATTTCATTTCTCATAAGCCCTTCTATCTTATATTTAAAGGGTATAATCCTCCAACCCCCACAAATGAACACACTCTGCCAAGTAGTATTTCTCAGGGATAATCCTATTCAACTGCCAGCCACACAAATCTAACAATGTCAGAAAAGTTGATGGAAACAAGCACTAAAATCCCACTGTAAGAAACACAAAACACAAACCACAACCAGAAATGAGAAGTTTCACTCCAATTATATCAAAAGTATCAATGACAAATAGACAGGACAATCAAGAGGGCACTCTTCTTCTTCTATTACAGGGACAAACACAACTTCTCAAACTGACACGAGTCACACCAGCACTCTCTCGCCAGTGACCACCTCAATTCGTTCATCCTCTGTAAGTGGATACACTCCTACGGACAACATTTCCCATGACACAGCCACCTCTGGGAATGCAAGCACTTCACCTCCTTCCCGTGTCAGCCATAAACCTTCCAGAACGTCAGAAACGGCC